>NC_135855.1:24717966-25017966 GCF_031162955.1 Sander vitreus
AGCTGACCCTTCTGGCTCAAAACAACAGTTAAGAGGCAAAATTGTATCAGCAAACAGCTCTGGCCAGTGTAGCTATATCATATGATATATTGCTTTGTCTTATTCAGAAGATTGTGCTTTAGATGTTTGTGTTTCTTATTGCTTAGTGATAACCTGTGAGTCAGCAGCATACTAAAAAGAAATACCCACTCTCAAATCTGTGTATTGTATGCTGTAGTCCAACATTTTTCTCTTGACACTTTAAGTGTGTATGTTCTCTCCATGGCCTCAGCCGGTCAGCGCCTGCCTGAGACATTGAAACTCCACCCTCGAGTGGCTACTTCCCCTCAAAGTGAGACCGACTCTGCTGTGATCACTCAGCATCCAGGGTGTAGTCTAGGTTTTCCAACCACACTTATCCACCTCTGCTGGCAACCCAGTACACCTAAGCATTTTTCTTTTTGTAAGCTTCATCTACCGTATCCTCCCACAGGAGTTTAAATGCCAGATTTTGCTGCTGTGTGTCTGACCACAACATTAGGCCTGGCCTGGACGTCCTGCTCACTGCTTCCTGTGGGATTATCAAATGCCTGTACTTAGCTGGGCTGTAGTACGCCTGGTCCAAATTGCTGTTGGGGTGGCTGTTCTTCCTCACGGATAAAACTGATTCATATATTATTTAATGTGTTTAGTCTTCATTTTGACACAAAATTTAGTTAGGTTTTTTGTGAAATCTGAAAACGTTTACTCCATAGTAGAGCTGGGCAATATGTCGATATATCGATATCGTGATATGAGACTAGATATCGTCTTAGATTTTGGATATCGTAATATCGTAATATGGCATAAGTGTTGTATTTTCCTGGTTTTAAAGGCTGCATTACAGTAAAGTGATGTCATTTTCTGAACTTACCAGACTGTTGTAACTGTTCTATTATTTGCCTTTACCCACTTAGTCATTATATCCACATTACTGATGATTATTTATCAAAAATCTCATTGTGTAAATATTTTGTGAAAGCACCAGTAGTCAAGACTACAATATCGTTGCGGTATCGAGATCGAGGTATTTGGTCAAAAATATCGTGATATTTGATTTTCTCCATATCGCCCAGCCCTACTCCATAATTTATTCCTCTATTCCTGTTTATGTTCCTTATTTCACCAAACAAAGGGAAGAACAAAACCTCAAAATTGGACCTCAAAGTGTTCTTTGTTTGGTGTCATGTGAATAGTTTCACCGTGGATCTTGACACGTCCAGGGTGTGCAGTCTTCTTTTTTGTTACAGTTCACATGGATCACACGGAATGACTCGCCACTGTAAACCTTCACCAGTCTTTCTAAACTTTGCAAATGTGTAATAACCTGCATTATTTTCTTCTTTTGCTTCCTGTCAGGTGAGCTGTGACTACCCCCCCTTCTTTGTCTCTCCGTACACCTGCATGTACTGTGGACAGCCCCGGCCCTTCGGAGAGGCGCTGTGCTCAGAGACTGTGCTGCACTAGAAGAACCCATGGCTTCTGGCACTCCTTGTCCCTCTGTAGGCCGCAGGCTCAGGCTGCTGGAGTTGCTACTCGGGCCTCTGTTGGTCTTGCTGGTTTCTGGGCTGGGACCAGCACTGGGTCAGAAGGTCTACACCAACACATGGGCTGTCCACGTACCTGGCGGTCAGGAGGAAGCTGATCAAATTGCCAGTAAACATGGGTTCATCAATTACGGACATGTAAGTAATAAACTGCACTTTTGAGTCTTACTTTGTTTCCCCCCTGCATTTGCAATGGTATAATGTTTAGATATTATGAGAACGTCAAAGATCTGAAGCACTTAAATGAGCACTACAGCGGCCGTATGTGGAAAATGAAACCAACTACATTTTGACTATGCAAATATAGGACGCATCGGCCTCCTGAGAGTTTGCATAAAAGGTTAGCTTGCTGCATTATACGCACAGGGTGCCCTCACTGTGTATAATGTATGACTTGTTCATTTCTGTATTATATCCCATCAATATTCAGATGTGCTCATTAATGATTATTATGAGTTATTTATGATTCTTCATTATTATGGGTTAGTCCATTTTATTGGGGTTTCCTGTTGGCTCAGCTGTCAGAGAGCATCATGCACTCGTGTGTTTCCTGTTTTCCACTTTTTCAATCCGAAGACAAAACACTAAAGTCTTATTTCTCTGAATGTCAGTTACAGTGAAAACCAATATTCAGCCTATTGTGTGACTGTAGTGTGTGTGATGTGATCACCAGGTACTAAACACCTGGTCACCTGCTTCATTATCTTTTACAGCTCATTCAGTTGTTTCGTGACATTGGTGTTGCAAGAAGCGACACGGGAAGCTTTGTACCGATGCACTGATCAAACATACAACAATAGATTTCCCCCATCCTGGTTGCTTGCTTGTTTGTGAACCAGTTATGACCATAGTCTAAAGAAGAGATCTTCAACAGGGGGTCCTCAGTCACTGCAGGGGGCCCCCCAAATTATTGCAATTTTTAAAAGTTTTTTTCTAAAATTAAAATGGCTTAACATAATTCCAACATATTATTAGCCAATATAAATAAGGTAGACAGACACAGTTAATCCTAAAGATTAACTGGGCCACATGTATGTGTAACATTAAAAGATGATTTATAAAACCATTTCAAATTAATATTTTAATAGCTTAGTATTCTATGCAAAAAAGGTATGCATAAAGGCATTAGGCTGCCCTACATGTTATTGTAGGCCTAGTTTAATATGCAACTTCATTTTATACAATGGCTTAAAAAAACGTTGAAGTCTAAAGCCACAGTCCACAATCACGACTTTGTCTGGATTACTGAAACCTACAGGCTAGACAAATGGCTAATAATTGGTGATTTCCACCAACACACACAGTGCTATTAGTTTTAAGTGAATAGTGGACAAAACACTGAATGGTAGTATGATTAGAACTGTGTCCCCATTTCATGTAAAAAATAAGTATTACCACATGAGAATGGGGAAAAAAACCGCAATGGTGGACATCTATCTGAAAAACATTTGCTTGCTAATTTATGCTGAAATTTGTGTGTAAAAGCTGAAAAGAAACCAATGAAAATGCCAGATTTCTGTGAAACTGTAGTTAGAGAGACGTGGACAACAGAGACTGTAATGGAAACTCAGCAGAGAGAGAGTTTGAGGTGAGTCAACTTTGGAGGAGTAAGGTGAACTTTAGTTGAGCTGTGGGCGGGCACTAACATCTGGATGACCTAGATTATAAAATCATCCTGTCACTCAAGGGACAACACTTTATTTCTTTTTAAATCATAACAGTTCAGAAATATTTTCAATCAAATTGACATTGACTTGATCAAAACGATTAAAATTCCCAAACACCAGACACTGTTTGGTCTCCTGACTGACAAGAGTTGGATTGAAATATGTTTTCAGTCAACTTCCATCTCGAGGAAGGTTTAGATTCAGATCTCATTATGCCTGTAGCTTTCCAGGCACAGTAGGTGTGGGCAATGTAACATTCCCTGTGTGGAAGCCACATTAGCCAAGTCTTCTTTAAGACTTGTTAAATTGTCTTCAGCAGGACTACAGGAGTTTTTTTTAATTTATCTTTTCATGTAGTCTTCTTTGTTTTGTGTACTATTTTTCAACAGACACTTATCTTGATAGGAAGTGCTTTTTTGTTTTGATGTTGGATGTACTTATTTTGTAATAACCAAAAACCAAAAACTTGTAATGTTACTGCTGATTTCCTTTTCAGCCACAAGCTCTTTAAATTAACTTTTAAAGTATCTAAACCTACGTACCTGTGTTGTACACAAATACTACTTCAAATAGCAATTTATTTTCCACGGGTGACATTAAAAAACATTTTAGGATCAACTGTTCCTCCGAACTTGATTTTAGAAGAAATGCATTAATGTAGTAGAGCTGTAATTTTAAGATTGCACAATATGCTTTTTAGACTTTCAGTTACTGCACTAAGTGAGGTTTATATACAAAGTAAGAATGTGAGGATAGTTTTCTGATATACAACAAAAAGCGGCCCTCCATGCATATGTTTAATTCCATAGTCTCAGCACTTTTCCAGGGAACCATGTTCTGATTTGCACCATATGGTCTTACTGGTCATGACCAGAAATGTTATTTGTGCTCTGAATCACAGCATGCAGACTAATGAGTAATCCTACTCACTCAAATCCTTAAACTATGTATTGTCTGTGGACAGCGACTCCAGACAAAGCAATTACACCCATGTACTTGCAGAACTGCGTCCTGGAGAGGCTAGGGCTGTGGTTTAGCAGGTCTCAGCAACTTGCTTAAAACTATTTTATGGTATTTTGAGGGAGGGAAAATGAACTGTTGTGTCTGACGAGAACTAACTTGACGAGCTAGTCTTGACATGGTGGTTAAGAATGTAAAATGGCAGAGCAGGGGCCTGTATCACGATGCAGCCTTAATAAAGTTAGCTAGATAAATCCTGAGTAAAGCATTAAGCTCTCTCAAATGTGAAACATTGACTCAAGTAAAAACAGATGTTTTTACTCAAAGCAGTTCTTCTTCTTATTAAACTTGCTTCATAAATTAGATCCCTGAGCTGGCCTTCATTTTTGTTAAAATAACCCCAATTATGCCTCCCCACAACGCCAAAGAGCCTGACCTGTGCGTGTTCTGTAGAAATAACCATCTTGTGCTGCTAAAGCATCCAATCATTACCTATGTCATATGTGTGTGTGTGTGTGTTAGGCTGCTGGGGCCAAATTTAAAAAGTTAGTTTAAAGGATCAAACAGAAATTCATGAGACAGATACCTATTTATTGCTAGAGAGAAGAAGCACTTTGTGCAGGTGCAAATTATTATAAATTATTTTACTTGAGAAGGTTCCTGTAGTGTTGAAATGAAGTTGAATGAAAAATGAATAAAGATACACGATAACATTTGTTAGTTTGGAGCTGCAACGATTAGTGGCTTCATTTATTATTTGATCGACAGAAGACAGCATATGGACAATAGACGAAGACAATAGGCAACCATTTTCATAATCGATTTATCAATTTGAGTCATTTCTCTGGGTCCAGCTTCTCAAATGTTAATATTTGTGGGGTTTTCTTCGACTTCTACAATTAAGAAATGAACATCTTTCGATTTTGGACCGTTGGCGGCACAAAATAAGACATTTGAAGACCTTGGGCTTTGGGAAACGTGATGAGCATTTCTCACAATTTTCTGACAATTGTAGAGTAAATAGTTGATTGTTTGAGAAAATAATCGACAGATTAAACGATAATGAAAATAATTGTTAGGTGCAGCCCTATTTAAGTTGACTGCTTTGGACACTGGCTTCAGGAGGCTTTCTGTTGGACACACATAGCATAAAAACTGGCAACATGACATTGGCATCATAAATCCTCAAAACAGTCGCATATGTTAAGCCCTCGGCACATTATTGATGTATTCTCTCTGCTCATTAACTTTGAAAGGTGAGGTATAACCACAAGATGCTGATGACCAAAAGATGCTCCTACGTTCTGCATCGCCCCGACTGCATTCCAGTACCTAACTGCTCATTGATTAAAATGAAGCCATTACTTTAGAGCTGGGAACAAACAAATCTGTAAAGCCTTTTTGTTTTTTGCCTACAGATGAGGAGTAAATGAGAGTAGCTTTGTGAGCTATGTGTGCAAGGCATGGTGAGTGTAAGCTCTGTGTCTGACTCTGCTGCTGTGTGCAGGTGTTGGAATTAGGCAGGAGAGCTTGAGGGGAGGATCAAAGACTGCAACAGGGCAGGTTTTACAGCTCCGATGATGCTTGTTTTTATTTTGCCTTCACTCATCCCACTCACACTATGGCATCCATACGCCCTATACCCTAAACATCGTCAGATTTCATAATCCTCCATAGCGACACATGCAGCATGTTGTCATGATGTTGTAGACGCATTTTGTGTACATGATAATTAACATTTATATTATGTGTGTGGGAGTATATTAAATGTACTCCCATTACACCCAACCATATGTTGTACATGATTTTGCTTATTGATGAGATAATACCAATTTTCTTTAATGTAACATAACATCTTCAAGGATTTTAACTGCTGAATTCATTTTACTGCTATGTGATATGTCATTATCTGCTTAAATTATAAATTTGAGCAACTAATGATTATTTTCATTATAGATTAATGGTGTGGTTTATAAAATGTCAGACAAACCGTGTTAAATGCTTGTCAGAGTCAACAACCACACTCCAAAACCCAATAAGTGCCAAGTTAACTCATTATCTTCATTGCTTTAATTAAGCATAATTATCTTCTGTATTTTAAGGTGATGTTGGTGGGAGGTGCCCTTTTGTTTTTGTGATCAAATGTTACGTTAAGGGGTGGATGGGTGAAAACGGTCTACGCTCATCACTTTTTTTGTCTTTGCAATAGATGATGCCGGTAAGGAATATTGATATGAATGTAGCTGGAATGACCCGGGCTATCTGTTTTTAAAAATGAAAAGTTGCCTTGACCAAGTGGTGTGCAAATGGATACACCTCTCACTTTGACTCCACTTCAACATTATAGGGCCATTTTAGAACAAGGGGAATAATTAAAACTAAGGTAAAGTAATAAAATTAAGAAACCGCTGACTCACACTGTGGTAAATGGGTATTAACTGCCCGCTTGCATCTCGGATGGTTATTTTACATTTTAAAGACCTTTTCTTGCCCACATCATCAGCCTTGCACTGCATTTTTTTTTTCAGGGCAAATCACATTTTTGTGCTACGTCTGGTTCAATTGCACCTCTATTATGCTGATATTTAAATAAATGGTGAAATGGGATCCAAAGGACTGCAATTAGTAGTATAAGTCATTTGATGAGTACTGACATAAGTTAAACAAATCTTAAGAATAATTATAGTGCAATCTGTGAAATGGATCAAACGGCCACAAGATCAAAGGCCAATTAAAAAATATATCAATTGTGTTCACTGTACAACAAAAGCAGCCCTTTTTTATTTGATCTGCTGAGCTTGACTGCTGGTTAAACGGCTAGATAGATTCTTTTTCTATTTTTTTTTTTTTTTTTTAGGTCAGTCATGTGTTTCGAAACATTGTGCCTCTCTGGCCTCAGGCTTTCACCATCTCGTCCATCTTGTATGCAGCTCACGATGAGGCCTTTTGGATGAATTTGCATTCATCTTGCTTAACAATAACCAGTCACATTACCGGCATTGTTAAAAAAATAAAGTTGCACAATTACAAATATAACAACTTTATAGTTTTTGTTTTTAACATGATAAAGGTAAGTATCTGCACAGAGCTTGTGTCATGATGAAGTGTTATATAAGGAGTGTCAATGACACCATTTCTAAGAAAGTATTTTTGTTTCCTGCTTCCTCCTCTTTTTGGAATGTGAAACAGGTTACTGGTGTTGAGTCAAACATTCTGTAAAATGTACATGACGCTATATTTAGAGGATGCAAAATAAATCTCTTATTTTTCTTGGAAGCTGTCTTTGATTATTCATAACCAAAGGTGGAATACAAAAAGGTGCTACATAACTTAAGTCATCTATTCCTACACTCTCACTTAAAAGTAAAATGCACTTCTCAGAAGCTGTCACTTCCTTTCTTGTGAGCAGTGGTTATGTCACTGGTGGTAGATAAAACCGTCTGTGTTCGTATTTCGAGGCCAACCTCCTTCATAGCTTCTTCTGCTGGTCCACCCCAGGGCTTTGCATGTAAGGGAGGATTGTGTTTGGCATACTGTGCCCTCACTGTGCTCAGTGGCACCAACTTGGCCTATTTCTGCTATCAAATGTGCTGAATTCTTGCCCTCAGTCTGAAGTGGTTAGACCATTTTTTTTATGAAGATTATTAATATTCTGTTTAGCACAAGATTAAAGAAGGAGCAAAAGAGATGGATATCATCTGGATATTATCTGTAATTTTGATGAAGTACATGCAATTACACTCTCCTATCTGTAACTCATGACACAGCACTGCACTTAAAGGAAGCCTCTGAAGAACTTCCACTTAAATCTATCCCTCAACAAAAAGGAAAGTAGTTCAAGATACGGATGAACTTCTAATCTCTTTCTTCCACTGTTGGTTGGGCTTTCCTTATATTTTTCACAGGCTACTTTTAATGAAAGCCCCTTCCCCATAGGGCCTGGCAAAATCAGATATTGAAATATCTTTCACCAAATGCCGTATTATCGAAATGATGTGACTTCATTTGCATGACTTTTGGTGCTTTGAGATCATATTTACACACACGACAATTTTGGAGAAATAATTCTCTCAGTAATGTTAATCAAGTGGCAGATTCACCATTCATTTCACTTGGTTACCACAGTCGTATGTGCCTTCTCTATAGAATTCAAACATTTAAACAAAGTATAATGATATTGAATTAAACAATTAAACCCACAAAACAATAAACACAGTAACATCAACAAGGACATAACTGCACATAACGGCTCATCCTAAAACCACACCTACTACATTGCTAGAAGAGTCTTCTGTGTCAAAATACTGAGTCTACTCATGGACTAAAAAAGAAGGTACGAACAGTCAAGAACAAAGTAGGTTTAAGGTAAATAAGCATAGAAGTCTTGAAGTGAAGAAACAAAGTAAGTGATCTGAGTGAGTCAGGCAAATTCCAATCTGATTGTGAATATGATGATCCAAATGGAATTGCTGTTTTAAGTATAAAGTATAGTTCAAGCAACTACATTTAAAAATCAAAGAGCAGCCAATGAAATACGTCTCCTAAGGGGAAGTGATAACCAGTTAAGTGTATCATATATGTGACGATGCGTGCGCTAAGGACACCTCAGGACAAATCTACAGATTCTATTTACTACATTTAAAGGATGTGGATGTGTTTCAGAAGTGCTGTATATAATGTCACCATAATCCATAATGGGAAATAAAAGCTTTTGGACGATTTTTTCTTACTTGGAGAGTTAAACAATTCATTGAACGATATAATATTCTGAGACTAGCATTTGTTTTATTTCTAATATAATTCATATGATGCCTTAAAGACAATTCCGAATCGATCCAAAGACCAACATATTTAAAGGTATCAACTTTATTAAGTGGAGACCCATCAGAAAATTGGCTCAGCAGATTAATGGTAAAGCTTATATCTAGTGCCAAACAACATACTGCAAGACGACTTCTTAAGAAAAAATAACTCATTTTAATCTATACTGCATAAGTAAAATATCTAAAATCCCAGACAATATCCATTCTCATATTACTATCTTTGCCTGGGCCGATTTTTCCGTAGCAGTTGATCTGCTAACTCAAAGGAAGCAAAAATTTTCAAATGTTGACTCAATTGACTTGTGGTAAATTTTTAGTTTTTCCTTCTCTCTCTTACTAGTAGGTAGAGGAATGAAAGAATAATGCCTGATAGTGGTGTAAGACAAAATCGATACACTTGAGTATCGCGCTATATATATATATATATATATATATATATATATATATATATATATATATATATATATATATATATATATATATATATATATATATATAATCTAAACCTAAATATTTGTTGTGTTTAAACCCCCTACTGCTAGATGGCTATGCTGAGATGCACCACAAGTGTCCTTGCCTAGCAGTGCCTAGCAGGGCCTGACTTTTTGCTAGAAGCTAACAATGTAGCTATGGCTGAACTTTGGCCTACTTTAGCATGTAAAAATTAGCTCACTAAGAACCTGTGAACCACAATCCCAAACTGGCAGTTTGATTTTCTGTGTACTGAATTGTTTACCTAAAGTAAACTTCTTTGACTTCTATGCACATCATGTCTTTTTTTAAATATTAGTTTTTCTAAAATTATACTTTAAGATTCTTGCCAATACACAGCCATAATGCCTGATGTGATTTTATTTGCACACACAATTTGGTAACATACAGAAATTACAGAAGTCACACCCAGTTGACACGAGTAATTAGTAAGTGTGTCAGCATTGAGCTGTATTTCCTCGGTTAAATGTGGTTTGTATGTGGTGTGGTTGTTTTGTTGACTTGAAACTCTCTTTGTTGATACATGAAAGTAGTTGACGTTTAAAAGTGTTGGTACAAATACAGGTTTTATAATCTCTGTTCTCTCTACTTTTTTTTGAAGTTGTCGCAACACCTCGTTATAGAGGCTCTGCTAAACTGTTGGTCCTGCTCTGCCTGATAAGAGCTAAATTATTTCTCGCACATCGCTCAGTTAAATCTTCATTGCAAAGTACAACCAGAGTGAATTGGGAAAACCCCAACAATGAGAGGCTGAAGGTATGGAGTCCATAATTGGACTCTGAAGAAGTGAAGCAATTAACTGTGGGGAAATTGAAGAAATTAGCTGGAAAATCTTCTCACGGGATATGATTGGCCCAGAGATGATGGGAGAAGAAGCTGCCTGCTGAGCGCTGAAATGAGCTGCTCTATGCTCTGAGTATGCTCTGATTTGTACTATCCCACACAGGTGGTTCCTCTTATTTGTGCTGCATTTGCCACCAAGTCATCTGCCAGAAGTGAGACTCACCAATACCTTCATAAAGCCCTTTCAGGACCTCTTTGCTTCTCCACATAACTGTAGCTCTCTAACACGATGCTAGCGCATGTCCACCCACTTTGTAGCAAAGTGTGAAAGTGTACTAAAATGTCACAAAAACTGTGACTTACTTTTGTTTTTACAGTAGCTGCACTGAGATGAATAATGTTTCCTCAACAAAAAGGCAGCTGTGTCAGGAAATATACACCCACATGAAAAATGGAAATAGCCTTTCAGAATTTAATTAATATTGAGAGGGTTATTGCTAATTTATGTCAGCTCATATTTGCAATATTTAATGCCCTGAAGATGATTAACAAAAGTGTTTTATAATATTCTAATGTAAACACAAAAGGAGCAATATACTGGGGAAGCACAGCCCATTTAATATATCTGGAGAGGTTTTGGACCGATAATTTAAAGTAAGCCTTTGGAGCAAACATCACTAAATCATTTTGAATTATGAATGCCTTTTCATCTCTACACAATACAACACTTTATTGACAAAAGAACACCCATAGCGGGCCTAAGAGAATTTTTGCAATATTAATACATGTATTGCTGATTCTGACCTCCTTTAATCATTTTTAATGTGTAGTGTATATGTCACACAAACTTGGATGGAAGCCAGTTATTGAAACCGCATCACTGTTTCTATTCATGATATGTTACACCCTTATATCCCAAGGGCCTTTCCAGGGTCCTTGAGTCAAACACACAGCTCAAACACACCAGCTATATAGATTGCCACCTCTAAATATTTTATTAAGCATGTTTTGCTGGCTGGTTTACTAGTGCAATATCTTCATTAAACTTTAACGCACCCCTCTGTGTACTGTGGCTCTGGCCTACTTTAGCCAATGAGAGCTGATGGCTCTAACGAAGTGTGCAGCTCTATAGAGCCAGTGTAGCATGTCCCTTTAGAGTTGGTGCCTCTTTGAAGTGCAGTAACGATAACGCTGCCAACACAGTTCACAGCGCAGTTGGATGTGGGCCCTTGTTTGGTGCAGACCCATTAGGAGGCTAGGCTAGGCTTTTCATCCAGAGAGAGATGGTTTCTCATCTTGGTATGGTTGATCAGCAGCAGAGTGGTGCATCTCTGCAGCGTCTTTGGTCCGACTGCCTTTAGTCCTTGTGTTGCTGTCAATGAGAGAGCCTCCCTTTATTCCACGCTCCGGCCTCTCTCTCACTAAGCAGACCCAGATCTCATTTATCTCAGTAAGCTGCTCTTCTTTAAAGTTAATGAACTGCAGAGATTGACTTGTCCTTTTTGCTCTGCTGGAGACTGCTGTGTTGATAGGAAGGAGTTTGGAGCTGATATACACCAAATGAAATCCTTAATGTAACTGATATATTAGAACCATTTTTTGATCATCTACAATGTAAGTGTAATCTTAATTGTTAAATTACACTTTATGGATAATAAAACTTTCACATGAATTTATCTTTCAGTTATTTTTTGGAACATATATTATTCAACACACTGCGATATCTACAGCAGATGTTACTGTAGTGGCATTTTCAGAAAAACTTTGTTCATGTGGCATCCCATTGACCTCTTTGTTTCTGAAGTAGTTCATAGATTGGCAACAATCTCCAGAGAGCAAGATTGTTGTTTTTTTTGTGACATGCTCTGCTTAGATAAATCTAAATTAAGATAATGCAACTGGTAATGAAAGACATACATGCCACATTTCACAAGATGAGTGTATGAATATGATTCAGTAGTTGCAAGCTTTATAATAACATAAAAAAAGAAAATAATAAAGACAGAAATAAGTACTGAGCAGTGAACTTCAATCTGTCTGTCGTCATCCATCAGTCACTTCTTCACGGAACAACATAGAATCACGCCTACACACTTCTTACCGCTGCAAAACAAGTTGAGCAACGAGAAAATTGTCTGGCTCATTTGATCCGCCTTTAATCGTGTTATTTTTGTACCTAGAAGGTGTTGTGTCAGAATGTGTAGGAAAAAAAGCTACCCGTCTGGTCTTAATTATGTTCAAGTGTGATGTTTTTTTTTTTTATCTCACTTGTGTCCCTGAACCATGATGTGCTGATATAAGGGATTTCTGGCCACTCCTTTACAAACATTTTCAGGCATTTTACTTTAATAGTCTTTAGTTACTTTATGTGTAGACACAGCATTTCAATAGAATAAATTCAGTTTTTACTCCCAAAAGTTAGCAAAACAATAACTGATGCAGATACCCTGAAACATTGGAGATTTGTTCTTTCAGCTCCATTTGTCAGTACTTCTATTACAGCTCAACCACTGATAACAGGGTTTTATCTTTTTAGATTAGCTTATAAATCAAAAGGCCACTGCATCAGGTCAAACCAATAATTACTATTTTGTGAAATAACTGCCCCACAGTGATAGCACTAAAGGCCAACATCCCGAGAAGACAAAAACAGTGCATGAATCAGTGTTTCTGGAGACGTATCCTGAGAGGGTGACATAAATGTCTGGCTTCACTCGTTCTCCCTACAAAAAAATTACCCTGAAGACAAAGATGGAAGAAAATAACAAACTGGTCAGCAGGAGGCCATCCCCTGCCTTGAGCAAAGGAGTGAACACCCATATTGCCAGGGGTCCTGGGAACTGCAGCAGCAAAGGCCCAGCAGCAGTCAGTCATTACTCTGCTCTCCCACAGAGGAGCTATGGGGGCTGGGATGAAGCAGAACCACACACAGGTCACAGGGGCTGTAACAAGAGCCAGATGTGCTGAGGGGACGTAAAAATACATGGACACGCACTTCTCTTTGGCTTTCAAATATGAACACACACACACACACACACACAGAGAGAGAGTTGAGGTATTTGAAGCATGTCGGCACTGAAATGGAAAGAACTTATTTTTCTTCTGTTCTTATGTGATAATAGTAGTTGGAATAATGGCAGCAGGCTGCAGTTTTTGGTCATTACATTTTCACTCCATTTTGTTAAGAAAGAATAACTGGGAAAACAAGTCTTCACATAAAGACGTAAAAGAACCTCTAGTGGGTAAACTATGTATGTATTATGCTTGTCGTATAGCTTACCCACTTAAACCTACAAGGGATGTGTTCTCTGCTGATCAAAAAGTCCTGATAAACCTTTGGTTGCAAGCAAGTATGATAGAGTTGAAAGGACAGAAAAATAATTGATTAATCACTTTAGTTTTTTTTTTCAAGCAAAAACATTGGAAACAATGCCGTTTAAATTTGAGGATTTGCTGTTTTGCTTTGTCATATATCACAGTAAAACAAATCCATAAAGGTTTTTAACTTGTGGTGCAAAACAACACATTTGAAGATGTCACCTTATTTATATCATAGAATCAACAATTTGTTAAATGAAGCAAAAGAATAACTAGCAGATTAATCGTTAGTATAGTAACTTGCCATGAAGTCAGGAACATTTCAGATGGGCAGTGTAGGCTTTATTCCATGATCTAATGTTTCAGTAACAGCATGCCTTCTTCAGAACTTTAAGCTCCTACTTGGAAGTCACTATACTAATTTACTACCTAAAGATTATCAATTATATGTTACTATACTTATGAAAACCACTTAAAGCAACACTATGTAACTTTTCCTGCTTCGGCCCCCCTACAGGTTGTCTCATTGGAACTACAGCTGCAGCTAAAAGTTACATAGTGTTGCTTTAATTTACAACAAGAGGTATTACATATTGAAATAAAGTACAAGCTGAAGTGTGCCAAGAATATTTTAACATTAAAGCAACACTAGAGCACTTTTCCCGCTTCGGTCCCCCTAGAGGTTGGAAGCGGAATTGTCCATTACCGCTGTCGTAATGTCTCATTATGTCTCATTCGAACTACAGATCCGCTACCCGATCTGGCAAACTTGCATAATGTAATGTAATGTAATGGACAATTCCCCTTGCAGCCTGTAGGGGTACCGAAGCGGGAAAAGTGCTCTAGTGTTGCTTTTAAGAACTATTTAAAGCAGCATCCCCGTGTCCTGGTGGAAAGGGAGTTTGCACGTCATCTCCAAAACACTCTTCCCTGTTTCCTGTCATTTTGCTTTTATTCAACTATAGAACAAAGGCAAGATTCCAAAATGAAAGCCAGGAAAAGCACGTACAAATTCCTATTAAATTGTCTGTCTGTGATTTATAATGTCCTCAGTTCACTAAAACTAAAATAAGGTTCAGCTTTTTAAAGTAAGGTCATCAATTTGATCCTGGGACTAACATTATAAATCTGGGTGGGAAAATGTACACATCACTTTAAGGAGAGGAAGCCATTTCATGGGGCTGTTGCATGCACTTGCTCTTAACCATCTGCAATGGCCACGAGATAAGACTGTGACTGTGTCAATGTGTCATTTTAAGTTTGATAATAATATTCCTCAGTTCAGTTGCTGAACAGAGAATGTTAAATTGTTAAGTTGCTGGCAGCTGTGTTTGAGGTAACTGATCTGTCTGTGGAAGCAGTTTGTATCTAGGCTTGTATCTCATGTCATGCAGCACGTAACAAGGACAAGATGCTCCTGCCTTTAACCAGGACAGTATGATCCAGCCTCCTGGCACGCACACACAAGCTGACCTGGGGGCGGAGCAGTTGTTTGTGGTGCAATTTGAAAAGGGTAAGGGCTTAGTTTTGGTGTGCCTTTTTACAATGAAAACAATGAGCGGAACTTTTTAAAAGCCTGTAACTAGCCTGATGGAGAATGCAGTGTGGGAAGAATGCAGCATTTGGGTGGAGCTTTTCTTTTTATGACGGCTGCAAGTGATTTTTTTTTCTTTTTTTTTGTTACAGGAGTCCTGCTAAGTTGTAACAGATCTGCAGTTTTTGAACTGTTTGGTTGTGCTGCAGTGTAGCAGAGATGCAGGATCTAGATTTCAGATCAGGTGTCCTCAGGACTTCTAGAGTTAGTTTAGCTACACATGACTGCCAGGGATAGAGAAACAGGTTTCTATGTGAGAGGATTCTGGTTTTGTGTTGCTGATGTATCAAAATTGAGTGTGATTATTACGTTTTGCTTGTTGTGATGTACAGTGTACAAACATGCACAGGACGTTTTGTACACTTTCGAATCTGCAGTGTTACTAAATTCTAATCCAAGGAACGTCTTGTTTCTCTCATCATTTGTATCTTTTTCTTGTCTAGACTGAATGACATCAAGATGTTGATACAGTTGCTTGTATTCACATGCCTTGAAATAAATCTTGTCAAAAGACAGTTTGGCACAGAATATCAAACAAACGCCTCTCTTTTGTACTTTTTCAAATTAATTTTTCAGAGCTTTTCAGCTCTACCAATCATGCACCAGGCCATTTCCCCTTCGCAGCACTGCACTCTGAGTAGGTGCTTATTTGTTTTTGAATGTTTCAGTAATGTTTTGGCTACCTGCCAACTTGGAGCAGAGATGGCTCCTAAATGCGCTAGAGGTATTTTTTCCTTTGATATCCTTTTGAAAAAGAAGGGTTCGTTCTTCCAGGATGTTATATCATCTGTTTTATTGATGTGAAAGTCAGTCTTGTGCTCTTCAGTTTTCATGGTAGTCCTTAAAGTTGGGTAGTTTGGGCTCGACAGTCGAGTGTCACAAGTTCTAAAACACGTCTTTTTAGGTCTTCTTCCGTCCTCGTGCAAAGGAAGTGGAATTTATCATTTCTGTGTACAGTATCAGTTGTTGGTATGTGAATTTGAGTGTTCATGAATATTTTATTGCTGATGTAAGCTATGCATCAGTGGGTTACAGTTTACCCCCCCACCTCATCACGTTGATGTGAAATTGAGTCCCTGGTGCCTGCTATTGAAGATGGAGCTCTTTATTGTGTGTGATGATTTTTGCTGAATGAAGACATGCTGACTGAACTGGATGCCCCATACAGTTGATTTTTTTAACAGTGGGGGTTTGTTGCTGCAAGGCAGGATAATATGGTTCAAATCAATACTACAATGATGATTTTATGATACTGATTTGTTAATGCATGTATGGCAAATGTATATGGCTGCCACTTCATTTTCATTGATTAATCTGTCAATATTTTTTCAGACTAATCTATAAAATGTCACAAAATGGTGATAAATGGCCTTCACAATTCAAGGTGACATCTTTAGAATTGCTTGTTTTGTCAGACCAACCCATTGGCTCAGGAGTGCACTGGATACTCACAACCTGCCATATTTACCACAATATACAGGAAACCAACTGCACAGGAAACACTGAACTGTGTGTTTTTTGGAGGCTGCTTCAGCTCAGGGAATGTTACCAATGTTTTGGACAGGATACTGTGGTGGCTATAGTTGGTGAGCCTCAGTGACTCGCTCTCATTCCCAGGGCATGAGTCCAGACATACACTGCTGTGGCACAGTGGAGATACTCCAGATCCCAGGTTTCCCTGAGAGTTGCAAAGTAAACCAGGAGAACTGCAATTATGGTGCGTTAAAAAAAAAGCTGAGTCCTGTGCTGAGTTGAGCTCTGAGGGAGCTTTCCCAACAAGTGGGTTCATGTGTTTAGTCCACAGAAAACAGTCAGCCTCCCACTGCTTTGGAAACCTATAATACTAGCTGTTTATGAAAGAATGTCTCCCCACACACACACAACACAGCCTGGAACCTTTCTACTATCCTTATTTTGGTACCAGGTCGGCTTGTTCGTCTATTTTGGGACTGTTCTCTTTTTTACTTGTTCCAACTTACAGTAACTCTGAGACTGGTGCGACTTCTTTCTTAGGGTTACAGGAAACTTTCATTGTTTTTATGCATTTCACAATTACACATCGAGAGCGAAATGAAGGGCAACCACAAACTAATGTGTGCCTTCGTTCATTCCACTGTAGTTAATCTATGGCAAGAAACATATTCATCCCAAAATGGATGAATATAGATCCATTTATCCAATATAGATTATTAAAATTCATTATCAATATCTATCTACAAGCTGAAAAAACATTTAACAAATGTAGTTTAAAAATCAGAGGGATCCAGGTCATCCCATGAATAACATGTTGAAGAAAGATTTTGAGGATCTTCATAGGACCGGGTATCGTGTTGATATTGTTGTCAGACTTTTGGAAATGGTAGCGGCCGGCCTTCCTGTCATTGTCCCAGCCACCATGCAGCAGCAGTGTGGTTTGGGTAGCCAGAATGCTGAACCCAGCCATTGTGGTCAGAGCTTCGGACGGGACCGAACTCTTTAAGAGAACACACACACACACACACACACACACACACACACACACACACACACACAGAGGGACAGAACTGTTTCAACATTAAGAAGGTTCAAGTGAGCAATGTGTCAGTGTATTGAGTACACATACAACAGTTGGGTGACTATTGTTTGGTATGGCAGCACTGTGTTTACATCCCTTCAATTACTGTAATAAAAACAATTGTATGTGTTCTTCTGTTTTTTTTTCAGTTTCAATTGTGTGCAGTAAAAGTGTTGGGCTGAAGCGGTGTATTGTGATATGATTTGTCGATGTAATTGCACAGTGGAGGCAGCTGAGTTTTTGAATTGAGTTTTATTTGTACGTCTCTATATTGCGTTGATACTGTGGCAATCTAAACTCCCTCTGGGGAAAATAAAGTATCCACAGGATGATGTGATGGCACAGTAAGGTCACACTGCCTATACCCAGTCATTGTGTTATGCTTGGCTCCGTTGTTTTCACTCTCGCCTGCTGTGAGTGAGATTGAAGAGGAGGTGGGGATGGAGAATGGCTGGATGTCTGTGTACTTGGACGACGTGGAGCACATCCTGGGAGAGTGTGTGTGTTGGATGTCGGACACTTTAGTGACAACAACATCCAAAGAGTGCTGTAAATCGAAGGTGCTGAGGCTGATGAAAGAACTGGGAAAATAAACATCTGTGCGTTTTAATGGAATCAGGTCAAGCACACAGCCGCTCCCAAACTGTAAAAAAATCATTATCTGTGCTTACTTTTATGAGAACTTAAGTCTCTCTAAAACAGCTGGCCCTGAAGATTATTTAGCTGAGATATCCACCAACAAGACATTCTCACAAAAACATCTTAGCTCAGAGGTACGCACTTAGCACGCATTTTGAAAGGGTGTGTGGTCGGACGTCAATTGAGCGAGATGGATTCTGTGGTCATAATTGCTTTTGGTAATTCATGTTACACGCACAGCTCTCTCTCCACTCGTAAAATGAAGTGTTGTTATCTAAACTATATTGATATAGGACTTGATTGTGATGTTTTCTGTGCCAGGATCACATAGAATATGCAAGGCAACATACTGCCTAATGTCTATACACTTTTTACTGTCTGGGACGGGTGTCTGATTGATATTATCTTTATGCTGGACTCAGCGCAGCTTTATTTGACAGGGAGCTGAAATAAAAGCAACCATGTCATATGAGTTTAATGTTCCTTGACAAGGCAGTGACCGCTTTTCATTCTCATAATGTAGATGAGAGCAGAGTTGTTTTGCTCCACGCTGCTGTCTACTATGAATAATTCGGTGTCGTAACTTCTTTCAACATATCTTCCCCCGGTTGCTAAATTATTTGGTTGGAAGAGCTCATTTGTTCATACTGCCTGGGGGAATGGAAATTATGAATAATTTTGTTGATTGACATTCACCCACATAAATGAACACATCAATTTCAGATAAGGAGGAGCAGAGCTTTGCAGCATGTATGGCAGCAGCTGTTACCCAGTTTGCGTGTGACTTCTATGTTGATTGTGTTATCAGATTAGAGAATGATAGTGTAAATAAACCGTGATGACCCATTGAAAGCCCAATCCAATTTCTTGGAAATGGACTCACTGCTTCCAGCTAATTTCAGTTCCTCTTAATTGCTGTTGACAGTATTTGGACTCAACTTCATTGTAAGTAAAAGAGTACCATACTGATTAACGTTTGCTCATTATTCTCAGGGCATTACCTGCATTACCACACCACGTTGATTCACTCTGCAAGGGAAAACTGCACCTTATGTTTCATTCATTTTTGCAGATGGTGACTAAAAGTAGCCCTGTGGAGTTTTGTTTGTAAACAAAGTTTTACATTGTGTTCACAAAAATGCCTTTAGATTAGGGCTGGGTGATATGACAGCCCAGTCTCATGGCAGTTCGTGAAATAGTTACGTTATTGAATCTATTGATTTGTGAACAGGACACGATTATGTCTTTTTTCGTGTGGTGATTAAGAATTTTAATTTAATGTATTTAAATGGGAAGCATATTTCGTGATCACAGCACGACAACGGTAGGGAGTAGTTAACCTGACTCCGCCAGATGAATGCTTCGCATTTGCTCAGCATATCCATCTGGGAACTTTCCGTTGGAGAACTTTTGTGAAGGGGCGAAAATACTGGTTGTTTGGATAAACCATCACTAACCTGACTCCGCCAGATAGCTCGCGAGATCAGGACGGTCTCACGAGGCTAATTTTCTTCACGACTAGCGGAGCCAGTTGATATATCAAACTCTTGCCGAAACCAGTCGGGAGAAGAGCAAAAACATCTTTTCCTCCGAGAAAAGCCTCCAGTGCCGTTTTTTGCTCTTCTTTCAATGAAGGAATACTTTCAAATTCGGATAAAACTTGCGTGATAGCTACGCTCCTCTCATCTGTGGAAGCTGCCATGTTGTTGAAGAGTCGCTTCTCGTTGCATCACACCTAAACCCGCCTCAAAACCAACGCTGATTGGTCGGTCGTTTGGCGAACAGCTCCAAATTTTCTCTATCTCAAGATGCCAGACTGATCTGCGAGTGGAGAACTGGAGCTTGCGAGATCAGGAAGGTCTCACAAGGCTAGGGAGTAGTATGACAAGCAGAAAATCTGCGTAGGGAGGTTGGTCGGGGTGGTGGATGTCTCAAACAATACAGGCTTTCACCCCGGAGAGCGGGGATCGCGTCCGGCGTGTTGCAGTTCCTTTCCGCGTTATTCTCTTTCTAACCACAACCGTCCCGTTGTTTTCGGCGTGTTTTGTGTGTGACGGTTCCTTTCCCAGTATCTTCTTTTCCTAACCTCAACCGTCCCGTTGTGGTGGCGTTTCATGTCCCCGTTGTTGCATGCCACAGAGACAGCGGATTGAATTTCCCTGTTGTGGAACGGACCGCGTGTGGCGGTCCGTCCTGTTGTTGTCGCCAGTGTGTGGCGTTTATTTTCCCCATTGTGGCGTTTATTTTCCCCGTTGTTGCGTCCCCCACAGCAGCCCAGTGTCATGGCAGTTCGTGAAATGGTAACGTTCGAAAATCGTGACCTGTACACGAATCAATAAATCAAAATAATGTGACTATTTCACGAACTGGTGTGAGACCGGGTTGGATATGAAGATGTATATCATCAAAACTAGGTAAAAATGTCTATTGTACATATTTTTCTGGATTGTTTCTATCACAATTTTAAAAAATGAAACCGCAACCGAACGGCGTTATGGCAATATTTACCTCATTTGGACGACGCTTTACGTTCTGATCTTTGCACGTAACGTTAATTTTGCACTGAAGTTCTTGATAAAATCAGAAAATATATAAATCTAATATAGAGCAAACAAAATGGGGACCCACACGTGCGTTATACATATTGTATTCAACTGTGATTATTATCCTTCCTTTCAATGTCAGGGTGTCATCTCAAAAAGACATTCTACAAATTCCATCCAGCCATCCAGACCTGTGTGTAACATGCTTTTCTTGTAACACCGACTTTAAAAATATTCAGGGAAAATAGCCTTTATCTACAGGATGTCCTTTTGTTTCTTTCAACAGATAAGTATCGAAAGTGCTTTCAGAAATGGTCTGTGGCTGTTTCCTGGTGCGGTTACAGTTGTGATGCAGTTAATTTATTGGAAACTTTGATGTGAGTACAGAGCATAACAAATGTAATCTTTACCATGTAGCTGGAAAATAGGTGTGCTCGTAATTATGCTGATGATCTGTCCCATTGTGCTGGTCACATTGTATAGACTACCCTCCCTTGAATAAAAGGCAAGCCAGTTATTCGGAAGTATTATAGAAACATATATTCATTTCACAACCTTTTTGTGTTAGCTTATTTCAGTACTTTTACGTGTGAGCAGTGTCAGGATGATTTTTGGCGACATCAATTTCTCGCCTATTTCTGAACGTCTGTGTGTGTGTGTGTAAAATCCACCGTTACACCTAGGGACGAAACAGCAATAGGATTTTGTCCAAATTAAAAGCTTTGCGATAACGTTAAAGAAGCAAAACCGCTCCAGCTTGTAATCTCGCACCAGAAAATAGAAGTAAAGATAAGTCATAATGATTGATGACACAGCCGGTCATTCAGCCAGAATGATGTGCTCAATGATTTTTCCATAACCACCAAGTAGAGGTGCACTAGGCATACCAAATCATTTAAGTCTGGTTGATGTCATGTTTTGAAAAGGCGTATGACCCTGTAAAAGAATACATTAGTTTTGCCTTCCTGAGGACAAATCACACACATTTATTGTTGCTATCTTAAAAAAAACAGACTGTAAGATTTTCCCAAGTCAAATATTTGATCACAATCTCTTAGCCCTCCATTGTCAAAACTGAACCTAAACTGAGCTCTGTGGAAACAGTGGTAACAAACAGTCTTGGAGGGCTTCCCCTCTTCCATCTGTGTGGTGGATCTTGTTTTGTGATCTGTCTTTCTTTCACCCCACTTCACCTTCAGTGCAAAGAGGAGGAGTACAATGAGTCGGAGGCTTTTTGTAGAGTGAGGGGGATCACAGACTAATGTGTGCAGCCCCGGGCGTTGGCAGCGATAGGATGGCGATGTGGCTCAATTTCATGTGAGCAGAGTGCAGGGACATATTGGAATAACAAAGATGAGGAAAGTACAGTATTTACAGAGCGTGCAAAGTTGACCGATGCATACTACCCTGGTCAATTTGATGCATTTCTTTATTTTTACCCAACAAAAAAAAACAATTGAAATACTGTGAAATCACAACTACAACAGAAATTGAAGTGTATATATATTTTTTTTTTTCTTTAGTGATGGCACTTTTCATTAAAAGGTAATGTCCTTCACCTACCAGTATGGGACCATTATGTCCTCTTCACATTTTTCTCAAAGTCACTCTCAAAATGCTGCTGCTGGGCACCTTCGGGAGACCCTCATGACAGTCCATTAAATTGAAGTGCAGAAAGGTTGGCTACCTGTGGTGGTCGCAGAGACAAAAGTGCCCTGTCCTCTGTGGAGGGAGAAGACAGTGATGGAAATGTTTTAGATGGAGAGGTTGTTAGGAAATTAAGAGTGCAGCTTCCTCAAATGGCCCCTGTGGTCCTTCATTGGGGTCGGAAGAGCCTGTTTGGTATTTCTGTCTAGCAGCAGTGCTCTTTCACTGCTATAGGAGTGAAGAGGGGAGATAAAATTAGACGCCAGAGTTAAATCTTATTAGCTCCTGTCCCACTGGCAATCACCTTTTGCACCGTCTTCATTGTGTGTGTGTGTAACAGGTTATTAATGAGATGTTGGATTTGAAGAAGAAAAAAAAGACTCAGTTACAGTACGTGTGTCCTTGCATTCTTTGCATTTATAGCCTAAGTACTCCTTTGCCAGCTTTAACGCACTGTTAACTTTATAGAAAAGGCTTCAAATTCAGCTGTCAAACTCATCCTCAAGGACATTCCCCCTGTGTACACCTCCTAAACTGGCCGTAGAAATCTCCTTCCCCGTGCTTGGAACCTCTCACGTCTTCACTTTTTAAAATGAAACAGAAATCATGGGATGAGACTAAAATATTTCAGCCTAATCATTTAATTCAGTGCTGTAATCTGCGGCTCTGCTCGTACTTTGAGACTCACCGCTGTATTAATATCACTGCTCATGCTTATTCATCAGTGCACATTAATTCTGTCCAGCCCAGGATTTTATGCAGGGTGCTTTCATGTCTCCTTATATAATGCCATTTATTCCAGCACTCCTGGTAGGCGGCTTTGGGGGCAGAGAAGGAGTCGAATGATAAATCTTTTCTGTCTTTCCCATCACTGTCACTACTTTGTCCTGCGTGATGCAAAAATAACTTAAGGCAAACTCAGCCTGTGGATTTACTATGTGCCATAAATATGTGATGTTATGTCATCCGCTACTGAAAAAGGTAATTTTCCTCACTTCCTTGAAAATGTACATGCATACGCACAAGAAAAACAACAGAACAAGAAATTGTCCGGCACACCCCCTCAACACTTATTTTCATGAATTACAAGCTTAAAGTGTTAAATAATGAGCTTTATAGGTGCTGGTAGGCCAATTTGTTAGCTTTGGAGAGAGACAGGCTAGCTGTTTCCTCCTACATATAGTCTTTATGCTAAGCTAATTACCTGCTGCCTGCTAGCTTCATATTCACCATACAGTCAAGAGAGTGGTGTAAACCCTCTCATTTTAGTCTCGGAAAGAAAGCAAGCAAGTGTGTTGAAGTATTCCTTTAAACAATCATGGTGTTATTATTGTAGTACAGGGCCAAATAGCAGCTTTGCTCCAGCAGAATGTTGGTTGTGTTAACTGGGTATATATATCCATCTCCATCTTCATCCGCTTATCCGGGGTCGGGTCGCGGGGGTAGCAGCTCCAGCAGGGGACCCCAAACTTCCCTTTCCCGGGCCACATTAACCAGCTCCGACTGGGGGATCCCGAGGCGTTCCCAGGCCAGGTTAGACATATAATCCCTCCACCTAGTCCTGGGTCTCCCCCGAGGCCTCCTCCCAGCTGGACGTGCATGGAACACCTCCCTAGGGAGGCACCCAGGGGGCATCCTTACCAGATGCCCGAACCACCTCAACTGGCTCCTTTTGACGCAAAGGAGCAGCGGCTCTACTCCGAGCTCCTCACGGATAACTGAGCTTCTCACCCTATCTCCTGAGGAAACCCATTTCGGCCGCTTGTACCCTGGATCTTGTTCTTTCGGTCATGACCCAGCCTTCATGACCATAGGTGAGGGTAGGAACAAAAACTGACCGGTAGATTGAGAGCTTTGCCTTCTGGCTCAGCTCTCTTTTACATCTAACGGTGCGATAAATTGAATGTAATACCGCACCTGCTGTGCCGATTCTCCGACCAATCTCCGCTCCATTGTCCCCTCACTCATGAACAAGACCCCCAAGGTACTTGAACTCCTTCACTTGGGGTAAGGACTCATTCCCTACCTGGAGAAGGCACTCCATCGGTTTCCTGCTGAGAACCATGGCCTCCGATTTAGAGGTGCTGATCCTCATCCCAGCCGCTTCACACTCGGCTGCGAACCGATCCAGTGAGTGCTGAAGGTCACAGGCCGATGATGCCATCAGGACCACATCATCTGCAAAAAGCAGCGATGAGATCCCCAGCCCACCGAACTGCAACCCCTCTCCACCCCGACTACGCCTCGATATCCTGTCCATAAATACTACAAACAGGATTGGTGACACACACACACACACACACACACACACACACACACACACACACACACACACACACACACACACACACAGAGTAGTTGAATTCCTCTACTAATGAGGGTGAGCTCATCAAGGCATCTGCCTGAGAGTTGACGACGTGTTTGGAGAGATTATCTCTAAACCGTTCATATGACTCTAATGGGGCGACCTTTGATTTCCAGCAGACTGATCATGAAAAGTTGTTTGTTTCCGGCTCTAACAGAGTTATCAGACATGTGATTAGAGGTTCTGTGACACTGATTACACGGCAGACAGTTGGACCATTTCATTTTCATTTTACATTTATAATGATGCATTGTCTTTGAAAGTCCAAAGGTTAGGAATTCATTTTTATTTTTATCTGATGACTGAATTTGAAACATCTGAACATCTCAATAGATTTGCATGATAAAAGAAATCTCTGTTGCTCTTAACTCTCTGTGAAGACAGGAATTTCTCATAAAGTAGGCCACAGAGAGTGGAGGCATTGCATGAGTAGGGTTATGGCTCTTTGTAGTCTTTGAAGTGTGAGTTGTGTTCATACTGCAGAGTTAACCGATATTTATCTACATTTTAAGTCCAAGAAAATGGATTTAATGAAATTTGTCAATGTATAATAAAAAATGATTAAAGTTACTGAAAAGCAAGTTAGTTAAAGTTAGTTAGCAAGTAGTTAAAATGACCCCTAGATTTAATTATTTTATATATATATATATACAGAGTTGGTTTATTTATTGTCAATGTATTGTTAAGCACAAGTTTAGCAGTTGTATTCATAATTGCTAATGAATCCTTAGTCGAGCTTGAGCAGGAATTTTGCTTCATTATTTAAGGTTGAACAGTTTCATGCATCAACTCCCTTTTGAGTTGGATTGTCCGTCATTCTCTAAACAGGTTATGCCTGAAGACTTGATCTACTGAACGACATTGCATTGGATTAGTGCAGAGTGCAGAAGCACTGCAGCGGCCTGGGAGGTGATTACAGAAAAATAAATTACACAGTTTTAAATATTAATGAAAATAAAATGTTGCTCGTAAGGTAATGAACAAACTTACACTGCCACCACTGCCTTCACAATTAAATAAAGTAATACACAAATAAATGCAAACTGTAGCACAAACATGGATGTACTGTGTTTTTGACTGGTGCTGTGGATGACTCACATCTTGTACTTGACTTCTCTGTTACTACTGAAGACTGTTCATGTACATCAAAACCTTCAGCTGACTTTTCAGATTTAGGAAGCACTTAAGGAAAAGCCCAAGTTGTGTGCACACTTGATTTACTTTATTGTTTAGAGGAAACAATGATGAATATCAAGACCAGCAGACTAATTCTTTGAAAGCTACATCAGTTACAGTTAAAACCTATATACCATTTTACAAAGTCACTGGCCTTATTGGACATATTGATTGCATATGATAGCTTAGGAATTGATTCTTCTCTGAGGAATGGAAATGATGTGAAGACATGTACGTTATATGTCAAATGATTTAGAAGTGAATTACCTTTATTATCACTTTGTTGTGTTGAAATAAAGTTACTGAGAATGATTCACTCTTTTGAAAATGTAACCTAAGCAGAGCAACATCCTACTTGAGCTTAACACACCAGACTTTTACCTTATAACGAGACGTTGAAGAGTTCCCTCTGATCACAGTTGGCTCTTGTCTAACGGAGCACGTCTCTGCTCTGAGAGGTAATTTTTTAAAAAACAACCTCTCAGACTGAGGTCAGACCGACTCGGTCAGAAACACTTTAACTGCACCACCTGCTGATTAAAGCTCCACTCAGGTCGGACCATTCTTTGAGATGACATCTGACTCCACCCTGAGGCTAAAGTTCACAACTCACACAGTGTGTCAGCTCTGGTCCAGCGGGGGAGTGAAAGTGTTCGATCATAGGCCGAAGGGTCATAGCTATTCCTACCTTTTACCACGTCGATATGTTGATTTTTTTCATTTAGTTAAAGATGGATATAAAGGGCAAATATCCATAAGCATTACTGGATATCCATGATATAGCTAATCATGTCACGTTGTCTTTTTACAATAGTTGGAAACAACACTGCACAGACTGATTGTCTGTCTCCTTTTCAAATGGATTGACTTTTCTGTAATTTATTATAGTTTGTACTGACTCTGTTCAACCGCAGCTGTAGTGTTATAAAGCCTACGTAACTACTGCACTGTCTTGTGCTTGTCTGACTTTACCGTTGCAGCACCATAAAGACCTCACTGTGAAGAGTTAGTCATCTGAGGACAGCTGTCATCGACCTGTGAGCTAACAGCCCTGCAGCAGTTCTGCCATGACACTATAAACTTTTTACACGCTCATCCACTCCATAAAGTCGAGGTGTACTGCAGTGGACAAGTTCTTGTACTAATGCAGAGACCCAGGGGGGATGATGCAGCATACAATATGATCATCTCCCCTTTTTATTACTATTACATTGTGATCTCAGAGGTTTACCATAAATAAAGTAGTATTTATCTTAGTCTTAGTACAACATTGACATTTACTGTATACTTACAAGTTAATAAGTAGTAAAAATGTCATGGGGTTTGCCATCATTGCATTGCATCACATCACAGTAACGGTATTGCCAACAAGTAAACAAAATGCTTCCCCGAAAATATGCATGCACCCTTTCACCAACTATTAACAGGAAACATAAGTTGTCTGTCATCGAATATGACTGATGATGTAGCAGCACTGCAAAGATGTATATCCCTCACAAACACAGATAAATGCACGCAAGCCATCATCTCAACACCACCACCATTCAGTTGGCTCTTTTCCACTACAGGAACATAACAACCCATAACCTGGACCTTCCAATAACCAGAACTTGTAAGAACCTGTAAAGTCTACATATATATAAGTCATTGTTTTACAAACCAGAACATTGACTGTACTCTATTTACTGTACTGTAATGTGGTGACTTTTAAACGTCGGTATCATTGAATCGATAGAGAAGCTCCACAGCACAGTGGGAGGGCGACCGATGGAGCAAAAACAAAATATAGCCAGTTAACATCTGGGCTTTGAAAAGAAACATTTGGAAATGTTAAACAATTAAAGAAAATTCTACCTGAATGTAATTGGGAAACTATTAATGTACTCCTAAGCAGTGAGCACACAATCTACAGTTTACATGGACAAATGCATAACAAGACAGGAAAACACAAATCCGATATTCTAAATCAGAACAGCGCTTGCATATTGAAACAAACCTTAACTAGATACACATTCTGTGTTTGTTGTTGCGGCGTTTTCCACGTTGCAAACTAGCTGTTGCCTTTCTTTCAGCCAACACAATGAGGACAATTTGATTTTAAAAATCATTCTTGAGTCCCTAATTCATGAAAAAGAAACAGAAGCCGTTAGCTCACATTTTTTCTTAATGCAAGACAAGAACAAGGTCAGGTGTGAGTAGAAGTGGGAAAAGTGGTATTTTTAAGGGTTTTTCTGAAAGAGAAAGGTCCTCAGGCTTTGCAACTCTACAATCTTGACCTGAGGGGGAGGGTTATTTCGTCAAGGAGCCACGATGGTGCAGAAATGAGGACTGGGTTACTGATAGCAAGGTTGCAGATGTGGGAACGCTAATCATGGGCAAACAGCCGAGCACATGGCACAATGTAATCTGATGTAAGCAGAATAATTCATTTTTTTTTGCAGATCTACAAGATGGAATAAGAGTTCAGACTAAAGAAGATTTCATATTGTCAAACGAAGGACAACACTGAGGGATTGGTTATTAAATAGTCCAAGAATCATTGTAGAGAAGCATATGAAAGATGCACTTACAGCTTTAGAATGTCTTTTTTTTATTGTCTGGTGATAGAGACGTGATACTCACAAGATACTCAATGACCTTCAGAGAGAATAGTGGCCCTTGTATACAGCAGCATTGATATGAAATGTGTCAGGATTGATGTGTCTGTAGTTTAACTGCAATTTATGGCCTCCTCTCAATTGAAATTTACAAAACCCACAGGCTTTGTTCTTGACATTCACACAGTTACATATGGAAAACCGTTTCATATCACTTTATTGCAGCCTGCAAACCTCTTTCCCACTTTGTCTCCAGACATTGTTTGGTTCTTTGGAAAACATAAATGTGTCAACAGTCACTGGAGATGAGGAACCAGACCTTTTGATAAGTGCTTTCCCACAAGGTAAATTTGGCAGGCAGGTTGGCAGCACACATGCAAACAAACCAGCAGACAGTAATTTTCCGCTGTCTGTTACCGCACATTTTAATGAGGTTGATGGATTAATGCCTCACTTCAGTAATAGGCCACTCGGAGAGCACAGGTTAAGCCTGTTGTGCTCCATCAGTGCCCAGCTTATCACATCAGTAATGGTCACTCACAAGTCCTGGACCTGGTCCGTGTGTTTCCACTTCCTTTTTCCATCTGAATGTCTTTGTTTTAAATGGCCCTTTTTCCAGTGGAAAGCAGTTAATCCCCACTGAAACACTGTGGTCCTGAGATTAAATGGTCGAAAACATAAAGCTCTTAAGTGTTGTTGCTGATTGCCAAACGATGATTGAGCTGCAGGGTTAGACATTTAGCGCAGCTAGAATGTGTGAGTGTGTGTCTGCAAATGTTTGACACAGTTGACCTGTTTTTAATGTGAGGTGACATCCATGCATTTGTGCCTCATGCATATGCACAATTTATTTATTTATTTATTTTTTTAAATCTTAGAACCAATCTCTGTCCAGTCAGAGGCTGCTCAGTCTTGACCTATTCTCTTGCTTGTAGGGAGGTTGTTGTAATTGTTGCAAATAAAAAAACTAATCTAAAATCTACGTTCTCAAAGAAGTGTACACATGTAGAAATAGTAGTTGAAGTTTTAGGAAGAAGTCATGCACTGTTGTGTGCATGTGATGTACAGAGCATATCCTGCATTTTCTTTCTGATCTAGTTCTCTAATGGTTTTACTGCCTGTTAGAATAATTTCATTATCAAATAAAAGACAGGGCCACTGAAGTTATATTAAGTTATATTTTATTTGAGAACCCAACAAGGAGGCAGTCTCTGCACTACAGAATAGTACAGACAATGACCTAACGAAAAGCTCTCTATAGCTGCTTTTCATAATACCCAGTGAAATGTAATAAATCATGATACAGAGTAGATGTCGTCAATTGTTATCTTGTCAGAGTCTATGACGTCTCCCCTATCTGGTCTGGGAGGGCATGTATGCTCTCAGGAACACACCGTGCTTTAGACAAGGACAAAACAGTGACTCCCATGTTATGTTGTGAGTTCAAGTAGTGTTATGGTTTCTTACTATGCAAATAGTTTAATTTAACAGACAGAGGAAGAATATAATATTATTCTATGCAAACAGTTTAACAAATAAGAGGGAAAGTATGTATCATAATTTCCCTAACACTGCCACACACACACACACACACACACACACACACACACACACACACACACACACACACACACACACACACACACACACACACACACCTGTGGTGGTGGTTCCACCTCTGTGCTGAATATCACTGTAAAGTATGTCTTCCCTCTTGGTTATTGCCTCCCTATTGTCCACTGGCTTTGTGTGCAGAGGCTTTTTGTGTCAGCATGGCTGGAATCGGCCTGTTTACTGTGATTAAATGGGAGCAGAGGAGGTTGAGGGACTGAACCGGGACTCTTTAGTAAAAGAATGCAGTACACACACACACTGCAGTACCTCAGCTCTGCATCAACCGTTGCGGGGACACAAAGCATCCCAGTCTGTTGACAAAATATGTATGGCTTTTTCTCCTTTCATATGTTTATGCTGCCTATAATTACGTTGAACTCCCGTCTAGAATCAGTGTGCTGTAATAATTTTGTTTATGACTCACTGTTCCCCCTTTTTCTCTTCAGTGAAGTCATTATTTAACAGTTTAGTGCATATGGAGCAGTTAACACCACCTGAGTACCTACCTATAGAAGTTTGATTGGTTAGCTCTAAACACAGTATTTAACGCTGAATGTAGAAATTGTAGAAAAGCAAGCAGATCCTCAAATTTGAGAGGCTGTAACCAGCAACTGTTGGTCTTTTACTTGGTAAGTAATTTGAATTATTAATGGGTTATCAGGTTGTATTCTCTGTTAATCAATTATTTGGCTAATTGTTTCAGTACTCGTGTAGATTCACGCCATCAAGTTATCTTCCCTCTGAAACTGCTCAGCTGTGATGTGGAGTGTGTTTCTTTGCTCGGACAACGTATTCTTTGAAGTGTGTCGCAGCTCACTGCTCTATTAATGACCTTAATTACACAGTGGTAATAACTGGACTGAGCACAGAGGATTATGGGTCATGTATCAGGTTTCCCACACAGGAATACGTAAGTCACTGTGGTGGTGGAGTTGGGTAAGGGTTTTTGGTAATGAAAATGGAAATAGGCTTCTCCTAATTGTGAGCACACCTTTTACCGGCTAATGCGGCCCATTAACCTCACTTGGCACCGCAGAATACAGGGAAAAATGATTTGCAGTCGCAAGGTTGGGTGAGAGATTTGTTAACCTCCTGGCACCTGAGTAGAAGATTGCTATAGAGAGAAAAGGGCAATCCAAATATCAAGGTTATTTGATTCTGCTTTTGTTTCAGTGGATGCTGTAAGGCACTGTGGTTAACACTGCTGTAAAATATATTCATAAATAATGGATTTACTGCATGTATGTATATATTTAAAAATATTTATATATTTAGAAGGACCAAGAGTTGGGTGGGACATTACGTGTTTCGATCCACACATGTATATTTGCCTAACTTCAGTATGAAACTAGTGTGAAGGCCGGAAGTCTACATGCATGTTTCTGCGTCTCCATTTTTATTGCATCATGAGCCTTTTTTTTAATATGTAGTTTGATTCATGGCTTCATGTGTTATTTGGTTATGCAGCTATGTATTTTCCACTGTTTTGCACTGTTTTGGTATACTGTACTCAACCAATACTTCTGTATTTTTGACAAAGGGGCTTAGTGGTAGTGATTTAGCACAACCAGAGTCATTCATACTTCATTGAAGCTATTATCAGATGTAGCGGTATTATCAGATTACAGATTTAAATGTCCTCATGTGATAACTGATCGTATCCTGTTGTCTTTTCAGGTATTTGGTGATTATTATCACTTCAGGCATCGTACAGTGGTGAAAAGATCGCTGTCAGATCACAGGGGGACACAAGTCCGACTTTCAAGAGATCCCAAGGTAAGAAGTTTATTTCAGGGGCTATGATTGATGGACTGTGTGTTCATGGATGTGCATAACGTTTATTGATGTTTTGGAGTATGCTGTGGGGAGGAAGTGTGGGTACAGTTGCTGTATTTGAAGTGTCATCCATGAGGGGTGGTTGTGGTGTTGCCTTTACTGTAGCTATGGATAAAATGGTCAAAGCTCTTTTCTTACAATGAGAAGGAGAAGCACAGTAGAAAAGAGAGAGGAATACAATAAGCTAACAGCCACAGGGCAAAGAACCAAAACCATAGCCTTCATATTTCACCTTTTTTAATGGTTGTCTCAGACGAGCCGCGGCGTCCACACTGCCTGTTTTCCTTTCACCTGCGTGCTCGGAGGTGAGCTGTTGCTCCCCAGATACATGCACTCTTCTGTGAAACCTACTGCCTCCTCCTTGACTGATCTAATTGAAATTACATGTTTCTATATTGTCTCGCTGTTTTGCAAGAGAGTTTGAGGTAAGTTTCAAAATTAGTCTGTGTCCTACCCCATTGGGAAGGACAAATGGAAGAGTGTGAAATTAACATTCATAGCTGTGGGAATACAAGGGAGTGTGCGCCAGAGAAAGTAGATGTATGAGTACTTTTAAAAGAATCTTTTAAAACTTTTGGAAAAGAAAAATAGAAGTATGCTCCCTGGTCACAGAGCTTCGCGTCGCAACTGAACAGCCCAATTAAAATGGGCACCGAAAGAAAGCAGGCAGCGTAATTTTACATACTTTAAAACGTGTCGGGAGTGGGGCTTTAAGTATGTGTACAAATCATATAACGCTAAAACTGTTTCCATATCACAGCTTTACATCAATGGTTTCCTACAATATAATATACTGTGGGCCTCCCTTCAAACAAAGCTTGAAAATAGGCACCCCCTTACCCTTACCCCCCCTTAGTTTACTTGCTTAGTTTCGCTCACTTTCTGGATGCCTATGGGAACATGATTATGTTATTTGATCCCATATAGACACTAAAGAATTGAGCCAAAATAATGAGCCTAATATTGCTTTTTGATTGCTGTTTAACTATCTTCAGACTACACCAAATACATAACAAAGGGTCTGTCCAAAGGCCTTTTATTAGGTTTGTTTTCAGACAGCCTCTCTGCATGCTCAGTAAACTCAAAAGTTTACATGCAATTTTCAGTTGACAGCTGCACTTCAGAGCAGCTGTGTAGCTGTTAAATGTTGCTGAAGCAAAGACAAAAAACAGTCACTTTTGCAGCCTTTCTTGCATTGCTTGGTGAAATTTGTGTCAATGGGAAAAATATTAATTGGAACTGCTGGCTGCTATTTATTTGTTTGTGCTCCTCCGTGGTTCCCTGGCTGACAATGCTGTGCATCAGGAGAACGTTAAAGTGTTTTATCACAGAGCAGCAGGGCCATTTGACAGCTGGCCTACCCAGAGCACAATGGGTTAAAATGAACAATGAATCTGAAATGGCTCTGGCTTTATATAGCCAATAGTGACCAACTGACTCCAATGCTGATCCAGAAGACTGGCTCAGGCTCCTCGAGGCGTTGTTGAATTCTTTGTTTCCTCGCTGATCTGACTTCATTCTTGCATTATATTTTCTCCTAACGATGAAGTCTACCAGAAACTTGTCTTACAACTGTGAATTGTGAGAAAACGTTTCCGCTATTCCCCTTTTCTCCGGCCTTCTTATAACACTGTCTCTTCTTCTTTCTGTCTCTGTAATCTTTTGAAATTATATGAACATGGTTACATCAAAATTGTGTCCAGCTCCTTTCAGTATTATAGTAATGTAGATAAATCTCCATATAAATACTGTATATACAAGTGCCACTAGAGAGGCAAATGTCAAAATAAATCTACTGCCATAAAAAAGTGAATGAAATCTGACCCTGCTGTCATGCTGTGCAGCTACACACTACAGGTGCACACTGGGAATAGAACAACTTCAGCTGGCTTTGTTTGCGTCCATCAAATGGTCCACCTCCCTCTTTGGGATTTCCTTTACTCTGCAGCTCCATTTCCTGTTGTTGAATTCCTTTTTTCCCACAGCACCTCACAGAAAGGGGAGCGTTATAGTTCCAGGTCCTCCTGTCTGTGCAGGAGGGGTCAGGTCAGTTTGTCAGTACCCACAGGAATCTACCAGTTTTAGTTGTATCTATTTGTTTGTCAGAGCTTTCATTAACCAGCAGATCATTGCAAATTTGATTCTTATTGTCATCATTTTTTCTAAAAAGATAAAACATTGCAAAAATATTTATAATGGGAGGAATTTTTTAATTCCAGAGAGACGGTCCCTGCAGCTTTTAAACTGGTCTAGATGAAGCCTGAACAAAAGGCTCAGTAAACTCTCTTTGAAGAGTGTCTAATTACTGACAAAAGCACCGGGACCTCTGCCAGATCTCATAGACTGGCTAACAGAGCCCTGTTAATAGGCTCTATTGAAGATTTAAAACTCTGCTCTATCTACTTACTCCATGCCTTCTACTGTTTTCTGTTTTATTATGTTGTTGTAGCGGGCAGTTTGCTTTGCTTTAGTGTTCTTGTTTGTCGAAAAGAAGAGAAGGAATAAGACAGACATAGCAAATTAACGAGTGGCTCAGAAACACAGAACATTATCATCATTTGTTTGACTGGTTTTATTGCCAGTTTTACAACTATAGCAAGAATAGTAGCATGCTTTAGCATAAATATAAATGACTAAGCCACTGATCTAGTGTGTTCCTTTTATTGTAATGATGCTTTATTTGAGGCTTCCGTTTGGCCTCAGAGGGAGGATGCTATGTTTATATAATGAAGAAGGACAAAGAGTTGGGTGGGACAAAATGAGTAGGGTTGGGAATCTATTTGTTGGACAGATACGATTCTTTACCTAAACACGAACCGAGCAGTCTGTTTGTGAACATTAGTTCTGCACTGGATCCGTCTGGACGCATGAGATAGACACCGTTTTCCATTTTCAAAGCCCATTTATAATGAAGAATGCTGTTTGTCAACTTCTGGGCTCTGTGTTCTGTCACAGACTATTAAAGTTTTCAAAAGACCCTTCACATTAATACTGCAAAATGGAAATGCTTGTTACTCTCCTGCCAAAAGTAGGGAACCGTTCAATATGAATTATGAGTTTGAAGCTGAAAAATACAACTTGTGTTGTTCTTGTTTATGTTTGTTGTGAATATGAATAGGGAGCAGAATCTTTTTTTTTTGTGGAAATGAGGACTTTGATCTCAAGTTTAGTTTAATATTCAAATAGTTAATTTAACAGAAGGGTCACTGGCATTCTCACAATGTAAGGACTTTTTATATAACTTACAATTGAACAGTGTTAAATGATTTTAACTGAAATTATGTATTTCTTCCCACGCATGGAACACAAAGTACTGAAATGAAGGTAATTACTGTACTAGTATGCAGCTTTCAGGAAGTTTTCCCCCAAGGGTTTACTGATTTAGCATCCCCAATGTGTGTTTGTGAACACACCCAGAACACTAATCTGTGCCACCATTTCCTCATGAGTAGGACTAAAGCAAAGACATGTATTTGCTGTGTTTTGATGGACACTTCCAAGAACTGTGTGACATTAGGATGACTGCACAAATTACTGGTCACTGAGGTGTCTGCAGCTAAAAGGAGCAGAAACTGTAGCTATTGTACTGAAGCTTAATCGCATGTTTGCTGAAAGTATATGAGCTTTGATTGAGCAGTCATGTTATCTTGTTTTCTTGTTGAGCCTGGCCCTGTGGTTCGACCTTAAGTTGGGCAAGTTTAAAGATTTTGAGAAACAAATGTATTCTTTAATATTGATGATTAAACTTTGTGGCTGCTGTAGTTGTTTAATTGATTTTATGGTCATGTCATAACAAGACCCTTAAGAGACGAATTTAGATTTAATTTAAGCATATACTGTGATCAGTAAATGGCATGCACACTATTACAGTGACTTACATATGCTGGTTTTGTTTATAGTATGCAAAACAATACCAATTGAATTAAAAGCTACACCATGCTCGGCAATGATAATGAGATGGTTTTAGGAGAATTTGATGCAATACAAGCTCCACAAGCTAAACACGGTGCAGTAAACAGTCCGTTGCCATGTACATTAAACATAACTTCCTGTGTTGCCCTAGAAAACTTATATTGCACAAACATTGCCTCTTTTTTCTTAAGAATCCTGTCATGTTTGAACTGAGTCAGAGAACTATCCCTTATGTATGTGAGAAAACAGAAGTTTCATACAGGATTTCATGTTGAAAAGCAGTTGAGGAAATGGAAGAGAAGAAATCACACACACCGCCTTATGACGCAAGAGAAAATGGCTCATTTCTATCGGACTGAAAATTACACGGACTACTGTTATGCCGTTGAATATGTTCCCTGCATACAACTGAGTCTTTGTCACTCAGACTGTAGACATTTCAGTCAATACTGCCATTTTCTTTAAAACAGAAAGTCAATATTAAAGCCTGACTGAGAGAAGCACATCAACAACTGTCCTTTCAGAAAACTAATTAGATGTAGTAATAATGTCACTTAGGAATAGTTTTGTGAAACTCTCGGGAACTGAAACTTTCCTTCTAAAAAAATTATATTGATAAGATAAATATGTATTGATTCAGTGAAGATGAGATTGAGCAGCCAATATGAGGTCATCGACAACATTTAATTAGATTTAATTCAGTCCTACGAAAAGCAATATTGAATTAACTTTTTGCATTATAATGAGAATGGCAAATATATACAACTTAACTGCTTCTGACCAGTTGTACATTTTTCTGCGACATGTTTACCACCTTGATTTAACTTTTCATTGTGTGTCTGCAAGATAATTAAACAGAATGAAATTCAGAAATAGGACACAGGCATTTATTTTTTGAATGTGGTATAGTAGATAAGATTTCTTCTTCCAAAAGCAAAAGCCCTTAGGCTGACAACGCCAGCACAAAGAAAAAGTTAACAGTGCCAGCTTTTTCTTTTTTTTTTTTTAGACCTATTCTTACGTATATTCTGAACATATACAGTGAGGATTCTCAATGGCGTGAAAATGGTTGGCTACTTTTTTTTGTTCATCTACCATTTCCCATGTTTGGCGACATATCCATCTGTGTTAACAGCAGTAGTCCCTTCAGGGCCCATAATTGTGTCGCTCCCTAAGTGCGCATGTTCATTGTGAAAAAAGCTGGCACCCCGTTTTGTGTGTAAACTGCTGCAGCTGCACCTCACAGGGCTGACCTCATCTTCCAAATAAGAATCAGATGAATCCTGGTGGAAACGTCTCCTCCACTTAGACTGATTGAGCTGAGGGAGCGAACGCTAACACGAACCCGCACACAAACCTCTCTGCTCCTTGAAGTGAAATTATTCCATTATGCGGTTATGATATGGTAGTGTTGAATTGGCATCACTTCAATGTAGCTGCATCACTTCGATGTAGCAGCTAATGTGACCTTCATTACTTTTTTCCGTTTTTACTCTTGTGTCTCTAGTGATCTGCAGAGAGAGAGAGGTGCTCTGTGATTTGGTTGTCCTTCAAATCAGGTGCTCTGTCCTTGCGGCAGGCAGTTCTCTGTCTTCCTACTCTGACACATTCTTTTCTGTCCTCGTCTACTCGGGCGTTTTTTCTGTACAGCGAGCACAACTCTGCAGAGGGAGTGAGATGCAGGCTTATTTTCACTGTATGCGTTCTGCTTCTGACAACACTTTCTGCAGGAGCTTGCACATTATGAAAGCCTGCTGCAGACATTAGTGTTGATAGACTTGAATGAATTAATTTGTACATCTTGTGTGTATATTGTTAGTGTGCATAATTGTTTAGGTGTATCTCATTTTACACTAATCCAGAAGTTTTAATTAATCCCGGGCTGCTCTGGAGTTCATCAGCGAGTCTCATTAGTGATACCTCTGTGCCTCTAATCTCACTGTCTGCTGTCCTCCCGCTGAGAATTTGGATCTCTATTAATTCATTTGACATGGTGACCCTCATGTCCAGCACATAATTATTTCTTGTTCTGTTTTTAGTTTTTTTTTTTATGACAGTGAGCAGTAACCTTTTGTGGCTGGAGGCTTTTTTTTCTCCGCTGAGCATCACCTTACCTCACCACCGTTTTGTTTGTATTGCTAATCTTTACATGTTTATTTCTGTGTTTGTGCTCTCCTTTTTAGGTGACTTGGGCCGAGCAACAAGTGTCGAAACGGAGAAAAAAGAGGGATGTTTTCGTAGAACCGTTAGATCCCAAGTTCAGAGACCAGTGGTACCTGGTGAGTATGAACGCTGCTGAACAGAAACGTCATTGAACAAAAGGCTGTGCTGTGTGTTTTTGTGTTCGTCTGTGAGACATAATTCAGCGGTGCGCACACTGGTTGAGCTTTTTATCCACCCAAAGTCAATACACTTAATTAAATTTGGGGCTGTGATCTTTCCCCCCGAGTCAAAAGACAAGCTTGTATGAATCCAATATACCGACTTTGTACGAAATGCTGTTGTGTGTCTTGTTTGCAGAACACGAAAGAACAAACACAAGTCTGAGTGACTACACCTAAATGATTCAGCTTAAACAACAACAGCATACATGCATACACAGAGTGCATTTGAATTGTAAATGACATGCTTTTTAAAGTTGGTGGTTTAGTCCACATAGAAACAAAGAGAGAAAGCGGAGGAAAAGACACAGGTGATTCACCTTGAATTGCTCTGGTTCTCTGTTGATTGATTTTTCCGTTTGACTTGAAGAATGTCACTGGTACGTTGGCCTGTTAAAAGCAGCACTAACAACCCCCGAGATTTTCTGTTCGGCTCCACTCTTCCTTAAATTACTGTGAGGGTGCTTCAGGCGGAAGGAAATTCATGGTGATGCAAACAGACTTGCATCACCAGTTTTTCAACAATGTCTTTGCTTTAACAGAGGCAGACTGACGTCCCCAGTGTGTTGGAGTAGTTAGTGGCAACTTGAAAGGCAAAGGAGGCAATAAGAGTCTGCTGCCTGGTTGTATTAATGTGACTAGATGTAATAGATTCTGCCATACGTTCACTACAGTTATGAGTATTTCACTGATATTAAAGCCTGCCTGTGAAGCATATGGATAAGGAAATGTTTTGTGCAAAACGTAATCACATTCTTTAGTATCTTTTAGAGCTGCAGCTAATGATGATTATCGGTTAATCTTCCAATTATTTTCTTGATTAATCCTTTCGTTTCTAAAATGTCAGAAAGAAAATGCCCATCACAATTTCTCAGAACCCAAATTGAATATAATCCAACACCCAGATATTTCACTGACTATCATATGATAGTCAGTGAAATATCTTTTTTTGTGACTGAAGAAAAAGCAGCAAATCCTCACATTTAAGAAGCTGGAAACAGCAAATGATTGGAATTTGTTGTCTGAAAAATGAAATTATTAATCCATTATCAAAATAGTTGCTGTTAATTGCCTTTCGGCCAACTAATTGATTAATTGACTAATTGTTGCAGCTCTAGCATCTTTGTTGGCACATAAAGAAATTACAAATGTTTTATGACATTTTCATTAGAAATTATTAAATCTACTTGGCTGATATTTAGAAACATGATGCACTGTGCGGTTCTTTTTAAAGAGGTGCTGAACCTGTGTGAGTAGAACACATAAAAACAAAGATTGATTTCTATTTATGGTGTGGTTTGAGTGTGTGGGCATCCCATGAGGCTGTAAAGCTCATTAAAACACAAAAAAGACATGAAAACTAGAGCAACACATTTACTTTTCTCAGATCCACTATTCACAGATTCCACTATGTTATCATGTTAGTTGTTAATGAACTTGTGGACAGGTTATATACTGTACAAATATCTACACCCTGCTGAGTTACATAAAAAAAATTGTCTCCCATTATCAAAATACATTCTGTGTATTTCAGATAATAAGTTATTGTAGTAATATATGTTCCGAAGTGCAAAGTTGTAGCAAAAGTTTTCAGGTTGCAGGAATGTGCTGCCGCTTTCAACTAGCAGGAAATAAGCCTGTGCCTCATTAAAACTGAACCTGGCGGGCCAGAGGAGAGCGTGGCTGTGCTTGTTGGCAGGGTGTCCACGGTGGGCAGATGCTAATGGTCAGCATCTGCTGTTATAATCAATATTTAATATTTTTGTGATATTTGTCTAAATAATGAGACATGATAAGTCATGGGCAAGCCTCAAAGCGGAAATCTCAAGCTGTCCATGCTGTACATACTGCTCAAGATGTCAGTGTGCAGAAGGAATGCTGACCTTAAGGAAGAAAATAACTCCCTTAATTAGCAATATTCAAAATGAAACCTTGCACATGCCTCTCCTTAGATTTATTATACAGCACTCAGCGCGTCAGCAACAAAGGGCCTTTTTTAAATTTGAATCGGCATTGCAGATCACAACTTTCAGCTTTAATTGATTTTCTTCTTGATGGTAGTGTCAATGATCATCCTCTCTGACAGACTGCAGGGTCTGAAAGCTAAGAGGAAAATGTGGCCGGCGGTACATTAGACACATTATAATTAACCGACGGTACACTTTAAAAAGAAGAGCTTTGAAGTTGATAAAATACCAGACGTGGCTCTTAACGAAAGGTCAAATTGAATGTCAAAAGCATATCAAAAAGCATACAGAATGATTACTGTGTGTGCCATGATCCAGTTCACCGGTGCTTTGCTTGGTATTAAAAATAAATGCGATGATGCATGGCATTGATGCTTTCAGAATAGAGATGCTCTCTGTAACCTTGTAATACCACCTTCCCCTCATTGAAAAACTTTAACTTTTCACTAAGGAAGAATGACTGAAATGCATTAAGCTGCACCTTTTTCCCAATGATTCAGTCCAAAGCCCAGTCTCATCAAAATGTCTTAAATGATTGCCTTTATTTTTTTTATAGAGTTAAGCCCTTCCAGATTTAGTTTAAAGCACATTCTTGTCAGCACTCAGGTGTCTCTTGGATAATTACATTCCATCTAAGTTGTTTTTCTTTCTCCATCCTTAGTACAACAGCAACCACCGTGACTTGAATGCCAAATCTGCGTGGCAGTTGGGCTACACGGGTAAAGGTGTGGTGGTGTCCATCCTGGATGATGGAATAGAGAAGAACCATCCTGACTTGATGCAGAACTACGTAAGTCTAACTCCTAAATAAGCTGAAACATTGTGTTTTCCATGGAAAGGCTGTACACTGCAGCAGCAAACAGAATGAAGATAAGAACAGACTAAATAGAGCAGATTTCCAATTAAAGCTAGTGTCGTATTTGTGGTTGATGGATTTTAAGAGTAATTTCTGTGCAGACAGTTTTTGAGGTTTTAAATTTTGCAGATTTTTGAATACTGATGATTTGCCAAACTGACTTCTGCATCTGACTCTAACAGCTTATCTGCGTCTTTATTTAGGACCCGGATGCCAGCTACGATGTGAATGATGGTGACCCAGATCCTCAGCCTCGATACACACAGCTAAATGACAACAGGTAGAAATCTACACAAATAACTATTTCATTTCCACTCTTCTCTGTCTGTTGGCCCGTCCTGAAACCACCCACCTGTGTTTTCTAAATGCCGGCCGTGAATGGGGGACGTGTCAGGAGGAAATTGCATTTGTTCAATAATTTATCCACCTCACTTTCTGATAGCTGACATGTAAATAGGCTTATGACCGGGGTGCCATTTATGGGAAAAAAACCTAACTAAAGGCCAGAGCCTGTGGGGTTTGTCCAAGAGATTTAGATTTTCCAATTTTCCAAAAATGGGAAATTACTAAAATAAATCCTGCCCCCAAGTTTGTGGATTTGCTCTGGCCGCTTAAGTCACAAGGTGCCATTGGGGCATGTCTATATCCTGGGTAAGTAGAGTAAATCTACACTAGGATTAAGGTATTGTGTGAAGAAAACAGCTTTATTGCAGTGGCCTCTGCAGATGGTATTAGGAGTTGTTTACCACCACAGTGATGTCTCGCAGAGAATTGATTTGAATTAAGTTAATCAGCATTAATGAAACAGAGCAAATCTCTTGGCTCTGGAGGGCCCTTGCTCGTCTTTCTTCATTCCCGCCGCCTGCCTCCCGTCTGACTTTAATTTCTGAATCGCTGTAATCTTCTGTTTGTGGGCCACTGGCCTGAGAGGCTTTTTTATCCTGAGGCTCACCATGATTACTGGTGATAGGCAAGGAAGATAGAAGTTAGGTAGGGATGGAAATCAAACGTCCCCAACTGAGACAGGGGCAAGGAGCAAGCACCATGAATATGGAGGCCAGAGGGATATAGTCAGAGCTGCGGAATGGCCTAAACATACTGTAATTATGCCAATGCCAAATCAGCTCCTTAAAGGCTTTGTGGAACATATAAGAAGTGGAGGCAGATTGTAGAGGGTGTGTAATTGTTTTCATACTCAAAATGGAGAATACTTCTTCAGGGGGCAGGACCCCCCCCCCAAAAACATAACTATCATTAAAGGTTTTGATAAACATGGAAATAGTGCAAACAATACGCCGCTGCTTTCTAACTCAGCCCAAGAGTCTGTGCCAGTGCCTCAAACGGTTTTAACACCACCATCAACACAACCCTAAATGGTGGAATTTCGTGTGGAAGAATGTGAATATCCCTCCAGCTCCACAATCTATGCCAAGGCACGCTTAAGTTCTTCTGGTGGCTCGTAGTGGCCCAGAGCCCAGCTAAGACACTTACTATTGATGTTTCCTTCAATTTGCCTGCACCTCTTTCCAACCCTCGCTCACCTCAGCTCTTATCTCTTGCCACCCAGCTCTCCCTGTCTTCTTTGTGGCAAAACCAATTGACAGGGAGCATATTTGTGTGTGTGCCTGCTTCTCTTATTTTACAGTAGGTTGGTGCAGGATGCATTTGTAAACAACCTGTGGGCGGGCATGAAAATGCCTAAGGTTGTGTAAGACTGTAAGTGTCTGTTCCTTGCAGAAAGCCCAACTCTGTTCACCTCCATAAGGGCGCCTTTCATTACCAGCATACGGGAAGCAGTGAGGATGGATCAGTAGCAATGTGGCCATTCACCCTCATGTTTATCTAAGACAGCATGTGATCTAGATGTTTCTGATTCCAGGGTTTTCTCTGTCCCCTATCAGGATGGTTTCCAAATGTGCATTTTCTGGATTAAACCTGGCTAAACTAGTATGGAGTTTTTTATTTGAATGTATTGCCTCCTGATTTAGATCAAGGCTAGCTCTCAACATAAGCTATAGCAGTCAGCATCACACTATTCAACATGTGCAAAGAACATACAGCATTGTCATGATGATGATGCACAGGAAAAAACAAGGTAAACAAAGGGCAGTGCAGACTGACTGCACATGTAAATTCAGAAATATTTAATGCACAGCGATGGATGGAGGGACTTACCTATCAGTATTGCAAACAGAAGGCTGATTAATTTTCAGCAGACCCTACATTAATCTCTCCCTAGACATTTTCTTCATATTCCTCTCTTTATCATGCTCTATAAACATCGCCGGAACTTTTGTCCTGAAGGCCAGCTCATTAGTAACCTGGCAGAACCATTAACAGATTTAAGAATGAGCAGAGCAAAACAGTTGTTTAGATTTACCTTTGAGGTTCAGTGCAGTCCATAGACTAATGAACAACAAACACCACTATCCACAGCCCCGAGAGCCCCAGTGATTTAACGTAATTAAGCTAATGCGAAAGAGAAACACCAAGTGAATGAAAGATGTTGTATGCCAGATTCTGGTCGAGAACTGGGTGAAGATAAAAAGATCAATGCAATGTTGTACATCTATCACAATATTTCATTGCAATGTCAAACTTTTGATACAGTTTATGTACAACTTGGATGTCTTACTAAAAATCCTTTTGATATAAATGTTAATACGATTTGATTTGGTTTCAAGTTTCCGATACCAAAAGCCATAATAAATTGTTTTTGGTTACATGTCATTTTAGCTATCTTCTTGTTGTAAAGTCACTAATTTATATGCATCACAAACTGCAGTGTATCACCTATCACATGTAGCACCTTAGAGGATTGCAGTTTACGTAGCACAAGACATCCTGCAGCATCAGTGACAGATTTTATATAACAAGACAAAAAGCTGCTTTTTGTGCCTTTTCTTTTTTTGTAATGCACAATTGGCCCAGTGCAGGTTGGATGAATACTTTTCCCCGTCTTTGCACTAAGTCCGCAGACACATGGTGTCTCCATACAATAGCAATACTGTCTACAATGACAATAGCATGTCTCTTTAGCAAGCCTCCAGAGAGATTTTGCACAGTGATAATGGTTCTGCCAGCTGTAGGTATGAATACTGATCGTGTTGTTGTTTTGTTTTTTTATATATTATAAAAATCTATATAAAAATCTATATTAATTTCCTCAAGCAATTATATATGTATATACTACAGTGTATCTCTCATAACAAACGTATCCGAAAGTTTTTTTTACAAAAACTAGCTAAAGCTAAACTTCATTACTAAACTACTTACTCATCTAGGCCTTTGTATTTCTTGTGGAACATAGGCAGACGGCCAAAGGCCCTCTTTGGGCCGTTTCTCCAGCCAGGGAAGAAAAAAGTAAACTAGATAGACTATATAAAATATGGACATATTCTCCGTGACTTCACCCATAGAAGAGCCAAAATGAAGCTTAAGTGGACAGCTCCCTGTGGCTCCAGCCGCCACCATCTTGGCAGTGCCTGACGTCGCCGTTATTTATAACTTTAGGCCTGAATATAATATATCCCCCCCCATTGGTCATGAAGGGGGGAACTTAGCTAAATACTCAGCACCAGAGGTTGCCGCTTGGCTAAACTACATCTAACAAAAACTAAATGTTTTGCAGTGTGAAGAAAACATGGAACTACTTGCCAACTTTTATGTCCAGCAAGTTTTTTTGTTGATTAGTTTTTTTTTTCAGGTGATCAAAATCAAGTAAAACCCTTTAAAGAAATAAATCTTGTAAATCCTAAAACATCTGTTGTATAGCCTGCTGTGATACCTGACTTCTTGACTAAATCATCACAGTTCGTGGAGTTGGGTCACATAGTTGTTGAATGGTATAAGGTATTAGCGGGGATTGTGAGCATCTTTGCAATTAATGGAGCTGATTTTCTGAGTGCAACTGAGAGTTAGTACTTCTCTGTTCTGGTCTACTAACTGAAGTCTGAGAGTCCTGCAGTGTGTCAGGGAATCTATCAATCTATTCTGTGTGACTTGTTAACAATGCTGTATTTGTAGTGACAGACAGCTCTTTGTCTCTGCAGACAATGTCTGCGAGTAGTTTTACTGGACCCCTTCATGTGATGATCTCCTGCACTGTGTTGTCACGTCTTTAGCCCCCTTTGGAAACCCGGGGCCTGGAGGTTAAATCCAGGTTTGGTTTCATGTGATGTCAGTCTTGTCAGGACAGCAGATTAGTAGAAATGTGTGCATACAGACAAATTGAGGACATTCAGTCGTGCCTTGCCCTCATTGGTAGACTGGGTAAACCCAGCCTGATCTGCCGGCGATTTGATTTCGCCCTGCAGCTCAGGCTGGAAACCTGTACGTTTATCTATCCTGCTTCAGTTACAATTTTGCGGGGACCAATCACTAACTGGCTTATCCACTTGGCGCGCTATTGGCGGGTTTAACACGATGACGATAGAGAAGCGACCAAGCAGCTTTTTGTTCACATTCAACAAGCCAGCCACCGAAGCGCTGCAACCATGGATGTATTAAGAGAAGCAACCCGTTGATGCCGCTGGCCCGGATCGTTGGTCTTATTGGTTGAAGGACTATCCATAGCGTACAGAGTCATTTGAACTATGCCCGCTGATCACGCCTCTTGTGCAGTAGAAAATATAGAGCAGACTCCCCAGACTAATGTTCAATCTTAAAAGATTGAGCTTGGTCTGGTGATAGCCAGACTACCTCATTGGCAGTAGACATCTCATCCTGTTGACAGACTCACAAAGTCAAGGTCTCTAATTAATTATGGTGTAATTCTACATTTGGTGATTTGTGCTGTAAAGTATTAGTCTGTACCATGGGGGCCATTGCTAATATTTAAATTTAACAGTAACCAGTTTAATGAAGCATTTTAATAGGTTATGGCTGTGTGTGTGTATGCATTAGGTAAAGCTAAGAGCAGGTCCAACATTTTATTTTGTATAGAACACCAAATTAATTTATACATATATTTTAATTTCACTATTTGGAGCTGCTGCTATCTTTTTGGTTTGCTTTTACATTAGAGACTCCTTTAAGTCATGTTGAATAAATAGCAGAAGCGAGGCTGCTTTCACAAGGAAATGACCCACAGATACACTCTTCTTCACATTGACCCGAACAGTGAGTGGGAGCAGTAAAAGGACATCTTCTTGTATCTATTTTAGCACTCCCGGCCAAGTACACTAGTCCTTGCATAATCAGATTCAGAAACTGAGAGCTTCACCTCTGTAACAGCATTTGTTGGCTATGAATTAGCCTACCATGTAAGTGACTAATGAATGTGTCAAAGCAATATTTGGAACAAGGCTCCGTTGAACACTGAAGGTATAGGCCCGTGCATGCCTGGCATCCCGTTTCAGACACCTGAGCTGCTCCTTATCATCGGCTGCATCACAAACACGGATGCTGTAGGACATACGACTCCCAAAGTGATCAGGCCTTCACTTCCAGGAATGTCGAGATAAGGTTCTCTGGAAAATTGTCCAGATGACATTTGTGTGTGTCAGTGTGTGTGTGTGTTTACTTTTGTGTCTATAAAGATGTTTTTATTAGCATGCAGCTAGGCCTCTGACTCATCTAACTGACGTCCTGTTACACATTAGAGACTCGCTGCCAATGTTGACTGTGGCATTGACATTGACCTCTGCCCTCTCAGCTCATCAGCGTGTCTAAAGAGTTCTCCAGGGGCCAGCAGATGAATTACAATTCTCTGACCTGTCATTATATATTTGGAATCAGAAGTCTTAAAGGTTATTAAAAATAGTTAGTCAAATAAATATGGGTTACAGCTTCTGTCACCTCCGACCTCTCTGTTTTGAACAGTTTAAATTGCATTTCAATTTAGGTGATTAATGAGTTTATTAGAATGAGTTTATATAGAATTAGAGTTTTTTTTAAATACTTTTTAATAACTGGTTATGGTAGTTTTAGCAGGCTACCTTCAGATTAAATGTCCATATCCTTACAGCAGCTACGGCCTGTTGTGCATGCTGATGTGGTGTTTTGATTCTCGTGTTTTTGATTTGGCTGGATACCCGGAGTGCCTAAATGGAAGCCTGCAGGCATAGATTGTTCCTACAGTAATGAATGTCCACTGTTTTTGTTGTTTCCTGATGTGGCACAGTGTTGCCCTGGCTCCAGCATTCCTGTCTGGGAATGGTTGGGCCATGGTTTGAAAGAAATTAAGAGTGTGTATCCATCTGGCAGACCAGGGGAATGCACCTGACTGGAATGTGACGATCAGCCCCTCTGTACCGGCTTCTTGGATCTCTATACTGCGGTGCCTGGAGCTAGAACTTACTATAGAGACTCAGGCACAATTCACAATTTCCTCCCATGTGTGACGGTAGTATGTCGTCTTATTTCCCTTGTCTCGACTCAGGCCCTGTAGGAATTCCAAGGTTACTAATGCTAGAAGGCCATAGTTAACGTACATACAGTGGTGTGAAAAAGTGTTTGCCCCCCTTCCTCATTTCCTGTTCCTTTGCATGTTTGTCACACTTAAGTGTTTCGGAACATCAAACCAATTTAAACAAAAGTCAAGGACAACACAAGTAAACACAAAATGCAATTTGTAAATGAAGGTGTTTATTATTAAAGGAGAAAAAAAATCCAAACCATCATGGCCCTGTGTGAAAAAGTGATTGCCCCCCCTTGTTAAAACATACTATAACTGTGGTTGTCCACACCTGAGTTCAATTTCTCTAGCCACACCCAGGCCTGATTATTGCCACACCTGTTCACAATCAAGGCATCACTTAAATAGGAGCTGCTTGACACAGTAAGGTCCACCAGAAGATCCTTAAAAGCTACACATCATGCCGAGACCCAAAGAAATTCAGGAACAATTGAGAAAGAAAGTAATTGAGATCTATCAGTCTGGAAAGGGTTATAAAGCCATTTCCAAAGCTTTGAGAATCCAGCGAACCACAGTGAGAGCCATTATCCACAAATGGCGAAGACATGGAACAGTGGTGAACCTTCCCAGGAGTGGCCGGCCGCCCAAAATTACCCCAAGAGCGCAGCGACGACTCATCAAGAGGTCATAAAAGACCCCACAACAACGTCCAAAGAACTGCAGGCCTCACTTGCCTCAGTTAAGGTCAGCGTTCATGCCTCCACCATCAGGAAAAGACTGGGCAAAAAATGGCCTGCATGGCAGAGTTCCAAGGAGAAAACCACTGCTGAGCAAAAAGAACATCAAAGCTTGTCTCAATTTCTCCAGAACACATCTTGATGATCCCCAAGACTTTTGGGACAACATTCTGTGGACCGATGAGACAAAAAGTGGAACTCTTTGGAAGGTGTGTGTCCAAGTATATCTGGCGTAGAAGGAACACTGCATTTCATAAAAGAACATTATACCAACTGTAAAATATGGTGGTGGTAGTGTGATGGTCTGGGGCTGTTTTGCTGCTTCAGGACCTGGAAGACTTGCCGTGATAAAAGGAACTATGAATTCTGCTGTCTACCAAGAGATCCTGAAGGAGAATGTCCGACCATCTGTTCGTGTACTCAAGCTGAAAGCGAACTTGGGTTCTGCAGCAGGACAATGATCCTAAACACACCAGCAAGTCCACCACCGAATGGCTGAAGAAAAAACTAAATGAAGACTTTGGAGTGGCCTAGCCAAAGTCCTGACCTGAATCCTATTGAGATGTTGTGGTATGACCTTAAAAAGGCCGTTCATGCTCGAAAACCCTCTAATGTAACTGAATTAGGACAATTCTGCAAAGATGAGTGGGCCAAAAATTCCTCCAGGGCGCTGTAAAAGCCTCATTGCACGTTATCGCAAACGCTTGGTTGCAGTTGTTGCTGCTAAGGGTGGCCCAACCAGTTATTAGGTTTAGGGGGGCAATCACTTTTTCACACAGGGCCATGATGGTTTGGATTTTTTTTCACCTTTAATAATTAACACCTTCATTTACAAATTGCATTTTGTGTTTACTTGTGTTGTCCTTGACTATTGTTTAAATTGGTTTGATGTTCGAAACACTTAAGTGTGACAAACATGCAAAGGAACAGGAAATGAGGAAGGGGGCAAACACTTTTTCACACCACTGTAGGTCTCCACTCATTGACTGGATGTTTTCTTTTAGACAAATGGGAATTCAGATTTATTTAAAGGTATCAAAGCCAGGAACCTGTCTCCACGAGTTTGTTTTGTCTCAGTCTGCAGCTCGACCTCTGTGCAGGAGGGAGCACATTCTCTCACAAGCAACCTTTGTTAGACATATACCCTACCTGTGTTTATATACAGAGTAAAATGCTGTGTCATTATGTGAATGACACTACAAGAAGGATAAGTAGGTTCCTTAAACATACCTCTCACTTTCTCATTCTTCCTCCTCTCCAGGCATGGGACACGATGTGCAGGAGAAGTGGCAGCAGTAGCCAACAATGGGATCTGTGGAGTCGGTGTGGCCTACAATGCCAAGATTGGGGGTAAGGTCAAATAAAAACATGTGGATGATTGATTCGATCTCAGAGAGGCGAGTTTCATCTCAGTTTTCTTTTTGACTGCCAGAATAGTTAAAATACTTGTTCTGCAGCGCCAGTGTTATTTTCAGTCCATTTCCCAGGCACAGCATGTCACTGAGTCTTTCTGAGCATCACCACAGTTGTGATGTGGATTGCCAATTCACTGTAACAGTATTGGTTTTCCATGGAGTGACAGTATTGAAAAAGCACAGTGGTATGCAGTTTCTGAAATGATTTGTGCTTTAGCTTTGAGGGAATCTGTGTTAAATTGATGTAAAATGTACTGCTCTCGGCTTGTATACAAGTTAAACAAAAAATGGCTGATATAACTTACTTCTAATGTTCCAGTATCTACTGTGAATCGGTGCAGACAAAACATTATATATACCCTTCAATGCACAGTACATGTACCGGATAAACTGCTAACTCAATGCATTTAAAGACATCTGGTTGTGCTGGCGGTGTCACTAAAGAAGTGAGAGGAAGAGCCTTGACCCCGCGATGATGTCAGCTCCCACTGCTCCCAAGCGACACATACTTGATACTTCATTGTGTCACTCAAGCCAATGGTCAGAAAGTCAACAGAAAGTGAACTAGCATTTATCAAGCAAAATGCTAATCATTTTCTGGCTTCTTTGCTGCTCTAGAAAATTGTAAATGGCATTTTTACTATTATCTACACTAGATTTTCTCGATGAACGATTTATTCATTAACCCAGAAATGAATCTCAGATTCATTGATAATGAAATTAGTAGTTAGAGTGCAAATGTGGCTATGGAGAGAGACACAGAGAAAGAGATCTCCGCTGAACTAACAAGCCTGTTTACTTCATTATTCACTCACTGTGTACTTCTGATGTGCTACCTTGTTTTTCAGTAAGCGTACATTTCTGGTGTCAAGGTGTGAATCTTCTAAGCACATAGGACATGGATGGAGAAGAAAACTCTTACAGCGGGCGTTTGGCCTTATAAGGGTTGGACTTTGACTGCAGTGCCACAATTAATGGCACTATTAATGGGGAACATAATAAAAAAATTAAACTAACGTTTAATCTGTTAGTTTTCTTCCCAGCACCTTGGAGTAGACTTTACCAGGGAGGCTGAGAAGTGTGATACCCCGGTAATTGGCACACACCCTCCGGTCCCCCTTTTTGAAAAGGGAAACCACCACCCCGGTCTGCCACTCCTTTGGCACTGTCCCAGACTTCCACGCAATGTTGAAGAGGCGTGTCAACCAAGACAGCCCCTCCACACCCACAGCCTTGAGCATTTCTGGACGGATCTCATCAATCCCAGGGGCTTTGCCACTGTGGAGTTGTTTGACTACATCAGTGACTTCCGCCTGGGAAATTGACGACAATCCCCCATCATCCTCCAGCTCTGCCTCTAACATAGAGGGAGTATTAGTCGGATTCAGGAGTTCCTCAAAGTGCTCCTTCCACCGACCTATTACCTCCTCAGTTGAGGTCAACAGTGTCCCATCCTTACTGTACACAACTTGGATGGTTCCCCGCTTCCCCCTGCTGAGGTGGCGAACGGTTTTCCAGAAGCACCGACCGATAGTCCTTCTCCATGTCTTCTCCAAACTTCTCCCACACCCGCTGCGTTGCCTCTTTCATGGCAGAGGCTGCAGCCCTTCGGTACCCTGCAACTGCCTCTGGAGTCCTCTGGGATAACATATCCCGGAAAGACTCCTTCTTCAGTCGGACGGCTTCCCTGACCACCGGTGTTCGTGGTTTACTGCCCCTTGAGGCACCTAAGACCCTAAGACCACAGCTCCTGTCTCCATCATTGCCCACGTGCGTGTTGAAGTCCCCCAGCAGAACTATGGAGTCCCCCACTGGAGCCCCATGCAGGACTCCACTCAAGGTCTCAAGGGCTGGGGATCTCATCGCTGCTTTTTGCAGATGATGTGGTCCTGATGGCATCATCGGCCTGTGACCTTTGGCACTCACTGGATCGGTTCGCAGCCGAGTGTGAAGAGGCTGGGATGAGGATCAGCACCTCTAAATCTGAGGCCATGGTTCTCAGCAGGAAACCGATGGAGTGCCTACTCCAGGTAGGGAATGAGTCCTTACCCCAAGTGAAGGAGTTCAAGTACCTTGGGGTCTTGTTCGCGAGTGAGGGGACAATGGAGCGGAAGATTGGTCGGAGAATCGGTGCAGCGGGTGCGGTATTACATTCGATTTATCGCACCGTTGTGACGAAAAGAGAGCTGAGCAGGAAGGCAAAGCTCTCAATCTACCGGTCAGTTTTTGTTCCTACCCTCACCTATGGTCATGAAGGCTGGGTCATGACCGAAAGAACGAGATCCAGGGTACAAGCGGCCGAAATGGGTTTCCTCAGGAGGGTGGCTGGCGTCTCACTTAGAGATAGGGTGAGAAGCTCAGTCATCCGTGAGGAGCTCGGAGTAGAGCCGCTGCTCCTTCGCGTCGAAAGGAGCCAGTTGAGGTGGTTCGGGCATCTGGTAAGGATGCCCCCTGGGTGCCTCCCTAGGGAGGTGTTCCAGGCACGTCCAGCTGGGAGGAGGCCTCGGGGAAGACCCAGGACTAGGTGGAGGGATTATATCTTCAACCTGGCCTGGAAACTCCTCAGGATCCCCCAGTCGGAGCTGGTTAATGTGGCTCGGGAGAGGGAAGTTTGAGGTCCCCTGCTGGAGCTGCTCCCCCTGCGACCCGACACCGGATAAGCGGACGAAGATGGATGGAACTAAGAGTATGCCAGAGTGGCAAGAAAACATTGTTTCTGCCTACAGGGAGGGAGCAGTTTTTAGTTTCTGTTCCCATTCTTTAATAGAAGCTTTTTGATATTTAAAAAACAACAAAGTAGATATGTATTTTTTTTTTTCATTGTCAACACATTGTTTTATTTCAGCCTTTTTTTCCCAGTATGATTCCAAAATTGAAGCCACATTAAATGGGCTATCAGGATTAAAGTTAGTTGTTGATATGGTTTTTATATTTTGTGATTGCTTATTTCTTGTTCCTGTTCTGAGGATGTGTTGTAATGTCTGACTCCAGGATGTAGCACAGTGATGTGTTGTACTTTTTAACTGTAGGAGCTCCTTCATCCCAGTGCATACTCCATCTTGTTACCTCTTAGCTTATCTCAGTAGTCTTCTGCCTACTTCTAGGTCTAATAAAGTTTGAACCCCATCAGGATAGTGCCATAACCCTTTATGATCATTCCAGATGGCAAGTGGTAATATACCACATGGCATTAAGCTGTTCTACCATAACAAGGGGGCTGTGTGTGATCATGTACGAGGTGGCACGGTGTTGTGAAAACCTTCACATGTGCTTGCAATCATTGCCAGGTTCAACCTTGGTCTCTGGTTTTTGGGATAGATGGATATTTTTGATGGGTTTGGAAGATACTTGAGTCTCCTCAGCGAATCACATTGCTCTCTCACAAAAGTGAAGGCTGCCATAGAAACACTAGCAGTCCAGTGCTTGTTTGATGCTTTTGGAGGACTTCAAAGGGCCAGTGGTTGGTTACTCTAACCCATATCGAGCAGCATGAAGTAACCTGAGCTGCAGTGCATCAAACTGCATTTTGTTTTAGGTGTCTTTGATTTTCTCACGTCTCTCTCTCTCTCTCTCTCTCTCTCTCTCTCTCTCTCTCTCTCTCTCTGGAGGAACATTAGGACAGCCACCTCACTCTCTTTATGCCTTTCCTCCACTATTGTGTGTGTGTTTGTTTTATCTCTGGTATAGCACTTCAATAATGATCACTGATCTCAATGAATGTTGGCTGAGTTGTTAACTAATTAAAGTCTGATTCAATTTGCACTCAGGCAGTTACATCAATGTCATCCAGACACGTAGAGGAAGACAACTAATGTTGTCTTTCATCCTTTTATCTGAATTTTCTGTCTCATAAGTCTGCTGCACACTTGAGCAGGCAGTTCACCCACATTGCAATTGCTTTAGCTCCATTTCTGTTTTTTTCAAACCAGCTCAAGCGCCAAAGCAAATCAATAGAGATGGTGTTGATTTACATGGTGGGGTCCATAAGAACGTCACAGGGGATGCACAAATAATGAACACCAGCAGCATGTGCTGCACCATACAAATGCACACAATGTACAGCATTGAAAACAATTGTGTAAATATGCAAATCAAACATCACCACGGCAGCATTGCTTTGTCCCTACACATGCCAGATGTTCATAGCTGAACATGAGCACACAGTCAGGTACAACTACAGATCTAATACACCATGAACTAAGGCGCTGAGCTGCAGACTAGAAGAACAGGATCCTGCAAGATTGTCATCACTTGCAACATTTTTGTTGCATATTTCAGTGCTTGTGGTAAAAGAACTCCACCGATTTAGCATTATACGTTAGCATATAACATTGTTGAATACATAATGTCAAAATTTGATGCAAAAAATTCAGAGATATCATCTTTTTTATTCCGCACTTTATTCTTTCTTGTCAAAACCTGGCACCTACGTTACCCAAAGTGCAACTCAACCGACGACAGTTCGGTTGGAGATATGGGTGTGTTGGTATCCTCGAGCTGCTAGCCATTTGCCTCACATCATTTTGATTCTATGTTTATTAGGTATTCAATTTCATATAAACTTTTACTTACTAAATAGTATGTATGTACTAAGAAAACCTTTCTGTTTTCTCGTGTGGTGTGTATCTGTATGTGTTGTGTGCATGTGCGAACGTGGATGCAGGTGTGCGTATGCTGGACGGCGAGGTGACTGACATGGTGGAGGCCCAGTCCCTCAGTCTGAATCCCCAACACATTGACATCTACAGCGCCAGCTGGGGCCCAGAGGATGATGGCAAAACTGTCGACGGACCTGCCAAACTCGCCAAAGAAGCTTTTCTGCGTGGAGTTACAGAGGTGTGTGTGTGTGTGTGTGTGAGTGAGTGTTAGTGTGAGACAGAAATTATTTACTGCCTGTGCGTGGCTTCCTTTCAGCAGTCAGTAATTGAACTATTCAAGCATGCGAGAACACAAGCGGAAAGAACAAAGCAATTTTTGACCCCGACTATTATGAATTGAAGGGAATGTCCTCTAAAAGCCACCAGGGAGGGGAATCTTGGAAAATGAATAGAAGCAGCACTGACAGAAATTAAGTATGAAAAGTTTTTCTTTGAATATTTATTGTTAGTTGAAGGGCACTTCTTAAACTGCCAGCTCATCTTTTATCTTTCAGCTCTTTCTGTCTGTCGCCATGTGGTCTCTTCAAGCGTGAATTATATCAATTAAATTATAATAATCAAGGTTTTTTTGTTGCTGAAATTTTAATCAAACAGTTACTGGAGCTTTGAATTTCTTGACAAGCATTTTTTATCAAAGACTTCCAAACCGAGATTTTAACGGGGGTAATTTTGAAACGTTGTCTGTCAGCATTTAACAACATGGCAATCTGAATATTAACCAAAAAGAAACTAACGCTATCATGTAACCAGTCCTGTTGATGATGGCAGCGCTTGTTTAAATGCACGGGAACGTATCAAAGATAAATTAACAAGTCAACAGAATAATAAGCATACAGATCACACCCCAGGCTCTTACATTTGCACTCCATGAATACACACATCCATCCAGCTTACATTGACTCTTGTTATAGAGCAGTAGGATTCAAGACATGTTCCATAAAGCTGATTGGAACCACTGACACTGACTACTAAGATAATTGCCACAGTGACTGCTGTCAGATGGTGGTGTGGGTGGTGCATAGCTGGGTTTGATCAATGCCGAGAGAGATGGTTCCACTCAATACAATAAAGCGGCTCTTAGATTAAAATTATTTCACTTCAAAGGCTGAGAGGTTGGATGATTTATCACAATGAGCTGTTGTCATAAAGTGCCTTTTTGTTTTGCATTGCTGTTAGCTCTTTTTAATTTACTGAGTGACCACCTCAGCCTCTGTGATGTACAGTATGCTGCATTTTTAATAGGCCCTTTTTGAAATGAGCCCTGCAATGAATTTGCCCTCTTATAATTGGAATTCCTATTAAAGATTGAATGGGATTTTGTTCTTTTCTTGTTCGTGGTGGTCCAAGGCATGCATGAATGAATGAATGAATGAAAGGGTCTTTGGTCGGTTTTTTTTCTTCTTCTTTCTTTTCTGTTTGTCTGAATGTACTGTATGATCTCCAGGGTCGTAGTGGTTTGGGCTCCATCTTTGTGTGGGCTTCTGGGAACGGAGGGAGGGAGAAGGACAGCTGTAACTGCGACGGCTACACCAACAGCATCTACACCCTGTCCATCAGCAGCTCCACCCAGAACGGCAACGTCCCCTGGTACAGCGAGGCTTGCTCCTCCACCCTCGCCACCACCTACAGCTCGGGGAACCTCAACGAGAAACAGATAGTGAGTTGTGTCTTTTCCTCATTCTTTTCCTCTCCTTGTGTCCCTCACATTATCCGAGAATCTGCTTCCATGTCTGTGGTAATAAAGGTAGGATATTTATTTCCAAGGTGAAGTTTACTTGATCCACAGCTTCCTTATAGCTGCTGCAATGTTTGAATGACAAACACGTATCCAGGCTGCATCCTGGTTAAGTGTACATTTACAAAGCATTTTGTTTTTCAACATTTTGAAATCTTCATTGTTTACATCCATATGTACTTGCTTTCAGTCTTCGTCTTCCTTGCCTTTGCTGGTACATTGCTGTATTTCTTAGCGTGTTACCCCCACCTGTAGATTACTGGAATAGTGTGAAACCACTGGCAGGACTATTCATCGCATTACCCAGGTGCACATGCATGTGCATCCCTGTGCGTGTGCACTGATATAAAACACAGATTCATAGAGGTACTAGTGATCAAAAACTCTGCAAGGTACCTCTTAATCTTTAAAGTAATTTATCAGCAATATGTTAGCTGGTTTTCAGACTCTCAAATTGGATAATTCTGAGATGATTTGCTACTTTTCTCTGTCTTTTATATAATTGTAAATTGAATATGTTTGTGGTTTGTTCGAGAAGCTGATTGGACAAAACAAGAAATTTGAAGACCTCACATTGAAAATTGTGATGCGTACACTATTGCATATACTAAACAATTGATCAAATAATCATACAAATAAGCAGTCCAAAACCCAAAGATGTATCTTGCTATTACTATAATATTGAGAAAACCACAAAATATTCACATTTAAGAAGCTGGAACCACAGCATTTTTGCTTAAAAAAAAAAAACTGATAATAAATGATTAATTGGTGGGTGGCACGGTGTCGCCTCATCAAGAGGGTTGCAGGTTTGAACCCACTGGCCTGCTTTGGCCCTTCTGTGTAGAGTTTGCATGATCTCCTGTTAGCATGGGGTTTCTCCACGTTCTCCAGCTTCTTCCCACAGTCCAAAGACATGCAGGTCAGGTTAACTGTTACTCTAAATGACCTGTAGATGTAAATGTGAGTGTCTTTCATATGTGAGCCCTGTGATATTCTGGCAACCTGTCCAGCGTGTACCCCACCTCTCGCCCAATGTCAGCTGGGATCAGCGATTAGATTCGATTACGATTATTATGTCTTCGATTCGATATCACGATCCATCCATCCATCCATCTTCATCCGCTTATCCGGGGTCGGGTCGCGGGGGTAGCAGCTCCAGCAGGGAACCCCAAACTTCCCTTTCCCGGGCCACATTAACCAGCTCCGACTGGGGGATCCCGAGGCGTTCCCAGGCCAGGTTAGAGATATAATCCCTCCACCTAGTCCTGGGTCTCCCCCGAGGCCTCCTCCCAGCTGGACATGCCTGGAACACCTCCCTAGGGAGGCGCCCAGGGGGCATCCTTACCAGATGCCCGAACCACCTCAACTGGCTCCTTTTGACGCAAAGGAGCAGCGGCTCTACTCCGAGCTCCTCACGGATAACTGAGCTTCTCACCCTATCTCTAAGGGAGACGCCAGCTACCCTCCTGAGGAAACCCATTTCGGCCGCTTGTACCCTGGATCTTGTTCTTTCGGTCATGACCCAGCCTTCATGACCATAGGTGAGGGTAGGAACAAAAACTGACCGGTAGATTGAGAGCTTTGCCTTCTGGCTCAGCTCTCTTTCGTCACAACGGTGCGATAAATTGAATGTAATACCGCACCTGCTGTGCCGATTCTCCGACCAATCTCCCGCTCCATTGTCCCCTCACTCGCGAACAAGACCCCCAAGGTACTTGAACTCCTTCACTTGGGGTAAGGACTCATTCCCTACCTGGAGAAGGCACTCCATCGGTTTCCTGCTGAGAACCATGGCCTCCGATTTAGAGGTGCTGATCCTCATCCCAGCCGCTTCACACTCGGCTGCGAACCGATCCAGTGAGTGCTGAAGGTCACAGGCCGATGATGCCATCAGGACCACATCATCTGCAAAAAGCAGCGATGAGATCCCCAGCCCACCGAACTGCAACCTCTCTCCACCCCGACTATGCCTCGATATCCTGTCCATAAATACTACAAACAGGATTGGTGACAAAGCGCAGCCCTGGCGGAGGCCAACTCTCACCGAGTCCGACTTACTGCTGAGAACCCGGACACAGCTCTCGCTTTGGTCGTACAGAGATTGGATGGCCCTGAGAAGGGACCCCCTCACCCCGTACTCCCGCAGCACCTCCCACAGTATCTCCCGGGGCACCCGGTCATACGCCTTCTCCAGATCCACAAAACACATGTAGACTGGTTGGGCATACTCCCAGGCTCCCTCCAGGATCCTTGCAGAGTAAAGATCTGGTCCGTTGTTCCACGACCAGGGACGGAATCCGCATTGTTCCTCTTCAACCTGAGATTCGACTATCGACCGAACCCTCCTTTCCAGCACCTTGAGTAGACTTTACCGGGAGGCTGAGAAGTGTGATACCCCTGTAATTGGCACACACCCTCTGGTCCCCCTTTTAAAAAAGGGGAACCACCACCCCGGTCTGCCACTCCTAGGCACCGCCCCAGACTTCCACGCAATGTTGAAGAGGCGTGTCAACCAAGACAACCCTCCACACCCAGAGCTTTAAGCATTTCTGGACGGATCTCATCAATTCCTGGGGCTTTGCCACTGTGGAGTTGTTTAACTACCTCAGCAACCTCCACCAGGGAAATTGATGCCAATCCCCCCTCATCCTCCAGCTCTGCCTCTACCATAGAGGACGTATTAGTCGGATTTAGGAGTTCCTCAAAGTGCTCCTTCCACCGCCCTATTACCTCCTCAGTTGAGGTCAACAGCGTCCCATCCTTACTGTACACAGCTTGGATGGTTCCCCGCTTCCCCCTCCTGAGGTGGCGAACGGTTTTCCAGAAGTACCTTGGTGCCGACCGAAAGTCCTTCTCCATGTCTTCTCCGAACTTCTCCCACACACGCTGCTTTGCCTCTTTCACGGCAGAGGCTGCAGCCCTTCGGGCCCTTCGGTACCTTGCAACTGCCTCCGGAGTCGTTTGGGATAACATATCCCGGAAGGACTCCTTCGGACAGGGGCCTCCTCCAGACGTTCCCAATTTACCCGCACTACCCGTTTGGGCTTACCAGGTCTGTCCAGAGTCTTCCCCCACGCCCTGACCCAACTCACCACCAGATGGTGATCGGTTGACAGCTCCGCCCCTCTCTTCACCCGAGTGTCCAAAACATATGGCCTCAGATCAGATGAAACGATTATGAAATCGATCATTGACCTTTGGCCTAGGGTGCTCTGGTACCAAGTACACTTATGAGCATCCCTATGTTCGAACATGGTGTTCGTTATAGACAATACATGACTAGCACAGAAGTCCAACAACAAACAACCACTCTGGTTTAGATCAGGGAGGCCGTTCCTCCCAATCACGCCTCTCCATGTGTCTCCATCATTACCCACGTGCGCGTTGAAGTCCCCCAGCAGAACTATGGAGTCCCCGACTGGAGCCCCATGCAGGACTCCACTCAAGGTCTCCAAGAAGGCCGAACACTCTGAACTCTTGTTTGGTGCATATGCACAAACAACAGTCAGAGTTTTCCCCCCCACAACCCGCAGGCGTAGGGAGGCGACCCTCTCGTCCACCGGGTTAAACTCCAACGTAGCGGCGCTCAGCCGGGGGCTTGTGAGTATCCCCACACCCGCCCGGCGCCTCACACCCTGGGCAACTCCGGAGAAGAAAAGAGTCCAACCCCTATCCAGGAGTATGGTTCCAGAACCAAGACTGTGCGTAGAGGTAAGCCCCACCAGATCTAACCGGTAGCGCTCCACCTCCCGCACAAGTTCCGGCTCCTTCCCCCACAGAGAGGTGACATTCCACGTCCCCAGAGCCAGCCTCTGCTGCCCGGGTCTGGTCCGTCGAGGCCCCTGACCTTCACTGCCACCCATGTGGCAGCGCACCCGACCCCAGCGGTAGCGATATCACGATGCGTAAAATAAATTTTTCTATTAAAGCCATATAGGATATTTAATTCATAGCTTTTCAAGCTTCAAAAACAAAACGTTCTGCAGTGCTCTAATACTAAATAAATTGGATGCATAAAACTACAGCACTGAGCACATGGCACTTCCTGAATGTGAAAAACATAACAGAATATGTAAACAGAAATGTTGTTAGGCCTACATTAAATTGAAAACAGAAATAATCGATTATGAGCCTGCCGATTATCGATGCAGCATCGTCCATGTCCGCGATTCGATGCATCGATTATTTGATTAATTTCAACACCTCTACTCACGACCCTGAATAGGTTAAGCAGTTACAGATAATGGATTATTAATTGATTGTCAAAATAGTTGCAGATTAGTTTTCATGTAATATGCGATTAGTTGAGTAATTGTTTCAGCTCCATACACACAAAACATTCTGCAGCTTTATTCTGAACCTGCTGTCTGAACCACAGCATGCCGTTTTCATTTTTTTTCCTCCTTTTCTTCTTCTCCATCTATTCAGTCTTGGACCATTAAAATGATTATGAATAGTGTACGGCTGAAACTCCGTCTGACAATCTGTTGCTGCTTAATATTCTTGTCACAAACACAAAATCACACGCACACGTTCAGCCTTTCTTTCTCTAGCATTCCGTCTAGCAGCCAGGCCAACTGGACAGACAGCTTATGACATCTCCCTGACTTGTGGCTGGTCCCTTAATGCTTCATTTAATTGCGCTGTCACTCTCATGAACGCGGCAATGAAGAGATGGAGTAGAGAAGAGAGGGTGAGACCTCTCGGGTTATGCAGGAGTGAATATCTTAATCTGTTTAGGGATTTTTTTTCACTTATATTATCCTTCTCTTTCGATTTAAGCTAAGGGGGATATGGGACGCTCCTGAATGCATAATTGAAACAAGTCAGTTCTGCCAGTGCATTCATTATTCAGTTTAGTCCGTTAAAAGATCAGTTTCTGGAGTCTGCATTGGTCAGCACATAGAGCAGAATTTTGATTCTGACTGCTTTTGTATTCTTATGTTGTATCTTACATAGATTGACCTCCCCTTTACCATTATATCATGGGTGACTGGGGGCGTTTTGTGAAGCAGTGTTTTGTAACCTTTATCCTTCTTGAGATAGGTTTTGCTGAGTACAAACATGCTGGTTCTGCACCGCCTTGCTTTGTATTCATGCAGCTGCAGAAATTCACTCCTTGCAGCTGCCCAGTTCAACAGCCATCTGCTGTGGGCCATCGAGGAGATTTTTCTACTGTAGCATTTAATCTTAAGAGTCTTGCTCAAAGACACCTGACTGGTAGTTGTTGAGAGAGGGTCAGCATAATTTATACAATTTCCCTGCTTTGATTTTCCAGCTGGTCCAGGAAGCCGTGCTGAAGACTTTTTGCTTCTTTAACCGTTTCTGCCTCCAGCAAATAAGTATGAGATAGTAAGAGAGGAAGTGATGGAGAATACGTTTTTTTGCTCGCTTAAAGAAGGCAAATTCCAAGTCAGGTGACGAGATTTTAAATATCTTGTCAATGCATTTTTAAAGTGAAGGCACAAGAGCAGTTTTGGTAAACGTTCAGGATTTGTTATACTGTGTGAGGATGGAGTTATAAAACTCAATTGGAGGAATAATTTTCCGCTAATACATTTCCAATTTTTGTTGGAGCTGTCTATTTCAGCTTTACCGTGTTCCTCTTCCGTAGGTGACGACAGATCTCAAATCAAAATGCACAGACTCTCACACAGGCACATCTGCCTCCGCTCCGCTGGCTGCTGGGATCATCGCTCTTGCCCTTGAGGCCAAGTAAGTGCTGATCACCATTTTTCAGAGTTTTACCAAGCCTTGCACTTCTCTTCATCTTTACAGCCTCATTCTGACCTTACCCATCTGCATATTTCCCTGATTTTTGTTGATTAAAATACTTTTAATACTATGGAAAAGAAAAGTGTTAAAAATATAATTTGTACTGAACAAAACTCTTGATTAGTCTGTGCTGTAATTATTCTAGAGAAAGACTGGTCATTTTCAGAACCTGCGTGTAGTTTAAAATATTCAGAAAGCTAAATTAGTTTGAATTAATGCCCCAAACTTGTTTTAAATTGGTCATTTAGTGGCAACATTTTCTATCTTTTTTTGGCACAGATTTTGAGAAGCCAGATTATAAATGTAACACTCTTGTATTAAATCAGGCTTTAACTGCAGGCGCTGCATGTTAATGCATCAATTCTGCTTGACTGTCCCATTTTATGAACTACTTTTTAACCCCTCTGCCTAACAGACTTTTACAGCGCATTTACAAAAACGGCACTAATCATTCTTATCCAGTCACACAGCACTAATGGAGGGACAAACATGAACGTCAGAACAGTCCTGAAAGGGACTAATTAGTCTTGTGGAAAAACAGAGTGAGGTGATAAAAAGGATTGCAATGAGGAACAGACGAGAAAGTGATTGAGCAAAGTTACTAATCCACAATACGAATTACACATTTAAAGTTGACCTCCTGTAACCCTTTTTTGTCCATTCAAACCTGGGAGCTGCTGTTTGATCTGTTGAGTGCCTTTTTTTAAGCCAGTCTTACTGTGTGTGTGTGTGTGTGTGTGTGTGTGTGTGTGTGTGTGTGTGTGTGTGTGTGTGTGTGTGTGTGTGTGTGTGTGTGTGTGTGTGTGTGTGTGTGTGTGTGTGTGTGTGTGCTTTCCAGTAAAAACCTGACATGGAGGGACATGCAACATCTGGTTGTACGAACTTCTCACCCTGCCCACCTGCTCACCAACGACTGGAGAACCAATGGTGTTGGGCGCAAAGGTACAGCAACTCCTTCCAAGTTCTTTTCTGCCCTCTGCAGTTTGCAGATGCCTTTGAGGCTCATTAACACGTTATGCATCTATTAAACCACATTGTAATGAGATGCAAGCCTCGAATTGGTTGTGTGAAAGCTTAAAATGGGATACACACTGTAGCTCGTCTATGACTTTGGAGCTGGGAGAGGATGCTGCTCTCAGCAGGCCAACATTCATGTGTCTGTTTCCTTTTTCTCTCTTGGTCTCTGCAGTTAGCCATTCATATGGATATGGTCTACTTGATGCCAGTGCAATTGTTGCACTGGCAGAAACGTGGACCAGTGTGAGGCCACAGCGGAAATGTGTGATCACTATGGTCTCTGAGCCAAGGTTAGTACACTACACATGCACACACAGCTCTCTGAATTTATCTCAACACCCTGATTACAAGTGTCTACACATATTACAGCTGCCAAATAAAATCTAGTTCAAACTAATGAGAAGTAACTGGTAATTTGTTTGAATTAATTTGAATGCAACCCACACAATCTAAACCTAAACAACATTTTAGTATTAATGTTGTTCCGTTCATTCAAAGGTGCCTCCGTTGCCTCACTTGAGTTACAAGCCAACGTTATTGTAAGGCAGTTGTATTTTACAAACTCAGCAAACAGCCTTACCTTTACCCTCAATGTTTTCATCTGTGTCAAAACGAAAATCTTTACTCACTTTACTTCTCAGATGGTTGGTGTCATGATTATCTGTTCAGCACAGCTAGGTGGTTTTCTCCATTTTGTGTTAGTAAAGAAAACAGGGTTTACTGATAGAGCAGCAGGGCAGTCACTGGATCATTGCAGGTCAAATTTTTTTTTGTGCACATTCAAACAGCAGTTTGGATTTTGAATAAAAAGTGTCAGCCCTAACATACAGTATATCATGAATATCTTTACTGATTTTACATACACAGCAATTTACTCGCCATGTGGAGTACTATTTAGCATTTAAAAACATCTGTTTAAAGCCATCTCTGGCTCTGGAGGAAGCCTTTTTAAACTAAATAACCCTGAAGTCAGGATATCTTCTGTTGATCTTAATCTGTGCCGTGTGAGTCCTCAAGCTTTATGGAAGTGCAATACTAAATCACTGGAGTACCCCTTTTACCAGAAAAGTGCCTCACTGGCATTAAAAATGAGTTTTACAGGGGTGTCCTGGCTAAGATTACAGCAGCACAGAGGTAAATAACCATATGATAAAACAGATAAAACATGAATGATTGAGTGATTGGAGAAATAATTTCATACTGATACAATAATGGTATTCAATATACCATTACAATAAATGGCAGAACAGACACACAATAAATGCATTGTTATATACATTGTTTTGACTTAAACTCAGCGTGATTCAGCATTATGATGAGATAAACCTGGATGCTTGAGCCACGGTGAGCGATAAGAGACTGACATTAAACTGGTCAATAACAGAATGCAGGTGTAGGAGATGCTCCCGTATAACTGAGCCGTCATGCTTTGCTGCAGTGACACGTTATGTCTTTATCTGCAGCTTGGCCCGTTGAAATGCTGTGTGTGTGTGTGTGTGTGTGTGTGTGTGTGTGTGTGCGTGTGTGTGTGTGTGTGTGTGTGTGTGTGTGTGTGTGTGTGTGTGTGTGTGTGTGTGTGTGTGTGTGTGTGTGTGTGTGTGTGCGTGTGCGTGCGTGTGCGTGCGTGCGTGCCCCAGGCACTCGGCTTGAGAGGGAGCATTTAAAAGAGAAATAATAATTTGTCAATTCATGTGTTGCTTTCACTGTTAAGACTCTATATTTCTCCTCAGCCATTTAATTCCTTCCTTTCCTGGTGTCACAGTCTAAACACAGCCTGACATCTCCTCTTCATTATGCGCTCCCTGTCACTTCCCTCGCCCGGTTCGAGGTTTCTCTCTCTTTTACTGCGGCTATGAGATGCTCAGAGCAGACGGTTCGAGCGTCTGGGAGCAGCAGTCAAGGCAGGTTATTCAATTTACATTTTAGGTGTTTAGCTGGCTCACTTATCCAGAGTGTCTTTATATAAGTCGGCAGGTAGGGGTTCAGTGTCTCTCTCACTGTCAATTGTATCCAGTGATTACATCTAACAGAATCATGACAGTATGATCAAAAAGGACACATTTCCAGAGAAAACTACAGTACTACATACTGTGTAACAGTTAAATGTTATTCTCTGTGTAGAAAGATGTTTTTATGGTTTTCAGAGTGACTGGAGGTTGCAGATCACTGACTTTTTTGTCGGTTGGCCTAACCTTGTGTTAACATTTAGAAAATGGATTGTTCCTTAAAGCATGAAGTCATTGCAGGAAAGCTCCTGCATGTGTCTAACCAAATATGTGAGCAAACAGGTTTTGTTTCAAATAGCTATCAGAGAGATTTCTTGTCTATTGTTTCAACATTGAATGTGACCGACACCCAGATGTGTGTGCACACTGTTCTGAAATTAAAGCAGAAGGCAACAAAATAATTCTTGTATACTGATAAAAAGAGCCAAACTTGATCATTTTCTCTCATTTACTCATTGATTTTTCATGGTTTGTAGGTTTATAGCATATACCTCCTTTTATCTTTCTGTGTGTATGTGCTTGTAAAAAACAGATGCCATGCCTGCGACAGTGCCACAAATGTTGCTTCTCCCAGATCTTAAATCCCGGACACCTGTGCTGCAGTTGTCAAATGGCAATGATAAACTTCAGAAGCCATTTGTATAAATTTCCATTTTCTTCTCTCGTGTTTTCTGACTCCACCTAGATGCCCCACGAAATACCCCAAACATGCAAATGTTGAAGTGCTGCATTGCTGCCAATTTGCGTCACAACAATAATGTGGCCAGTCACTGTATGACTCGTTGGCGTCTGTTGTAGAAAAGTGGTGTAAATTAACCTTTTGGACTATTCCAATATCAGGCGTTTATGTAGTCCTTTAATGCATCATGAACTCTTTATTAGTGCTGTCAAACGATTAAAAAATGTAATCACGATTAATCGCGTTAATGTCATAGTTAACTCGCAATTAATCGCACATTTTTATCTATTCTAAATGTCCCTTGATTTTTTTTTTGTCCCATTATTTTTTTCTCATTTTAATGCTCTTATCAACATGGAAAAGTGGATCGGCTTGCTTTGTGCTTTTGTCGCTTGGCTTTGACGAGGGGGCGGAGAATTGGCATCAGCTGTGTGCTTGGCCATCAAGTGGTATTTCAGACTGGACGTGCTGCGATGATAGCTCAGTTCACAACGACAAAACACACAGATCACTTTGGTCTTGTCAATGGAACCATTTGGCAACTTTTTAAAAGTAAACTTTCCATTCAGAATCTTATTGGCATCCATTTCGGCGTCTTGCGCTCGCCATCCACTCAAAACGTAACGTTAGCCTACTGCTCTTTGGCCGGCTCACAAGCCCAAACAAGTGTGTGCGGCGTGCCTGTTGTTTTGTTTCCGGTCTAGCTAGATCCGGTGTGGTGTTACAACGTTACTAGTTGTTGCAACAGCATGTGAAAAAAAACTACAAAGTTTGCTAGGCCAAAAAGAACGTTAATCTCACGATAAAAAAATGTACGCCATTAAAATGGGTTTGCGATAATGCCTTTAATAACGCGTTTAACTGACAGCACTACTCTTTATCCAACTGAACCTAGAGGGACTGTGTCCTAAAACAGCGTCTCAGTTCCGTGATCACCCCACCTTGTGTCAGTAAAACCCTGAGTCTTCTTCCTCCTCAGAATTGTTGTGGATGTGTCTATCTCCTAAGCGAGGGAGTTAAAAGAGGCGGCTGCTTTACTTCCACAGAGGACCTTGGTGCTACAGGTTGTGAGATGCTAATCCTGTTCAAGGCCACAAACTCTTCACCCTCTGCAGGCTTTCACTCTGGCCGCGGGCCAAATGTCACACTCACCCAGTTATCTGGAGTGTAGCTTATCCCAAGCTCAGAACGAGCCAGTAATGATCTCAGCAGCAAACAACCTACAACTAATGCCCACCGCTGTCTCCATGTGTCTTCTTTGTGTCATTTCTCATGTTTGACAGGAACATTGGCAGCCATTTGTTGATTAACAAGACTGTGGACGCCTGCATCGGGACAGACAGCCACGTGTCTTCATTAGAGCACGTCCAGGCGCGGCTCACCCTGTCCTACAACCGCAGGGGAAACCTGGCAATCCACCTCATTAGTCCTGCTGGCACACGCTCCACTCTGCTCCACCCCAGGTACAAGCACTCCAGTATGCTTACGCACAGACAGTACAAGTTGGTAAACGCAAACTGTTTACACTCCTTGCTTGTGGTTTTCCTGCAGGCCTCATGACTACTCATCAGAGGGTTTTAACGACTGGGCTTTCATGACCACCCACTCCTGGGACGAGAACCCCACTGGGGCGTGGACACTGGAGATTGAGAACGTGGCTGGTGCCAGTGACTATGGTAAAGCATCTTTGTTGTTGAGATATTCAAGAATGGAACATTTTGGGTGGATTTGTCTGCATGTTTGTGTTCATATCTGGAAGTTGGTGCTGTCCAAGTTCATGTCTTGAATGTCTTTTGGCCGTATTTGATATAGGGTTATTTTCTAGGGCTGTCAGCATTAACGCATGCTATATATATATATATATATATATATATATATATATATATATATATATATATATATATATATATATATATATATATATATTTTTTAGAATTTCACGACTGACTGAGGTCCTGTGCTTTAATTTGAAGAGGTCTATCATGAGTTTTTGACAAATGCACAAGGTTTGATAAACCTAAGGTGGTGTTTTGCTTATTATTAAGATGTAGGCTACTTCGTTGAATGAAAGGTAGGCTAATATAGCTTTATAATAATAAAATGGTGAGAACCTCATCAGTCAAGACTCAGATACCCGCACACTTAGCCGAATTAATGCAATCATACAGTATAGCATGCCTACTTTTTTATTGTTGTAGTGTTATCGTCAACAGTTTGTCCACCACTTGTTTATGGTTTAGTTTTATCAAGGGGCAAAGTGTTTTAAGGGGAGTTGTGCTTACCGCAGGTTGTACCCTCACTCCCTCATCTCTGTTCCTCTCCTCCTGAGTCTCCTCACTTTGCATGCCACTGCCACCGACACCACTACCACTATCATCAGCCACGGGAGCACACCCGAAACTACATGCAGAAATCCCAAAGAGGGTGCTGTTTAAAGATATGATGTCCTCTTCATTGTCTTGGTTAACGTTATCCTCACCTAGCGCCACTTCACTGCTTGGCTGTCTTTTCGCTTTTTTCTTTTATTTGAGCCGCTTTGGTTAACTTCGTTTCATTTCCGACTCGTCTTGCTTCGTCTCTCTATGTGTACTTCCTATAGACAGTAAAAAAAAAATTACACAGCGACCCCATAGACTCTGGACAATGCTCTGGACGGAGGTCAGTACTTCCCAGTCCTCCTGTCACTGCGTCATCTTTCGCGCTGTGCACCGTTACGGACTAGTCCATTTCATTGTGAAAATAGGGGGTGTATGTGTAGGTACAGATAACCATGAACTGGACATTTTAACTAACTACTACCTCAACGGTCCACGTATAAGTGTTTTGGGCCAGCCCAGTGTCAACTGAAAAAAACAGTGGGCTGCTGATCTAGTCCTACCACTTTTAAAATAAAAAAAGTTAAAAGTGTCGGCGGTCAGCCCAAAAAGCACGTTGGCACACTGGGAAAGTGCCCGGTATGCCAGATGGCCAGTCCACCCTTGTGCAGACCTGTCAGCATCGTAGAAGTCTCCTGTCTTAAATGTAGGCTACTACAGTTGGCATGTTCTGAATTGTGCATTTATGACAGATTCACACTTTTTTTTTTTTTTTTGTTTACAGTAAATAAATAATAAACAAATACAAATCTTAAAGTTCATAAAGCAACTTTCTTCGCATTAATTTGATTCCCAATCAAGATACACTGGTAAGAATTGCTTTCCATTGTTAATATGTACTTAAAAACAGTTCTGAAATGCAAAATAATAGAATTTTAATCATGTGATAAAACATGCGATTAATTGCGATTAACTATAGAAATTAGGTATATTTTCATTATTGATTACATTTGTTGAATTCTTTCCAGATTAATTGGCTAATCGTTTTATTTTTGTTCAGTAAAATCTGAAGAAAAAAAAAGTCTGAAAATAGTAAAAGATGCCATTACATGTCTCAAGGACACATCTTCATATAGCTTTTTTGCTGTTTTGTCTGATCAATAGTCTGAAAGATATTCAAATTAAAACGATTTTGAACAAGGAAAAGCAGCAAATCATCACTACTTGATAAATGACTTGAATAATTAAAAAAAACTGTCAATTTTCATTTGACTTAATCATAATTAATCAAGAGAGTAAAGCAAAACAAACAACACATTTGACAAAATTAGTGCCAATATTATGTTGGAAAAATAACTTTCAGTACAACGAATCTTTCTAATCTTAACTTCAGCAGTCGTTTTCTTTTGGCATTCTTGCCTTTATTTGATTGTGACATTAGAGATACTGACAGGAAACACGGGGGGAGCGAGGCAGCAAGTGGACAACTCACATCTGCACTCGTCGCAAAGTGACGAATGCGCGACTCGCATCTGCACTCGACTCACATCGGGTAGTGACAGTCCCCTTGAATGATTGAATGATTCTTCAGAGATGTGCACTTTATAGCACACAAGTGTTATAAAGTGCACATCTCTGAAGAATTAGGCACACAGTGAAATCATGCTGTCTTTAAATTGCGGCTCATTTCAAGGAGTCATTTCCTGTCACTTTATGCAGATATCCAAGAGTCTGCAATGAGAAGAGGATACATTTGCGAAATCCACCCTAGAGGGTGCCGGAGCCTTACTGTTTTTGACAGGCCTACTGTGTTTCCCGGTTAATTTCAGTTTTTTATCTCCTCTATCTCTCCACTCAGGTACTCTGACCCAGTTCACTCTGGTGTTGTATGGCACCGGCTCAGCATCTTACAGCACCTCTGACGAGGCTCAGCCTGGCAGTGACAACTGTAAGACCTTGGACCTGAGGCAGATATGCATCGGTAAGACTGGTATCTCTTGTCCCCAGTTTGTTCCTCACATAAAGTCACTGTCACAACAGCTTGACTGAGTCATGTTGAGATGCGACATGTGAAGTAGCTGGGATATTGAGAGGTGAACAGGATAAAATATTATCCCATGTGTGCTCAGCTGCCTCACTTTGCATTACATGTCCCTATGTCAACTGTGGGCATACTTTTTTTTTTTTTTTTAAAGTTACACAATTATCTTATTTAAACTCTTCCTGCAAACATCATGTCATTATGGAGTTTCAGCATCCTTATTAATTTGAAATGAAGATCTAACTTCTGATGAGATCAAATACAGTTTTACTGCAGGTCCCTTTTTAATAACTAATATATATAATAATATTTAAATGTAATGGTGTCCATACTGCCATCTCTTACCTAATCCCAATACTGCTATAGGCAAGGTCTCAAGATACTGACTGAAGTCCACCTACATGTTTTCTGAAACAGGTACAGTCTGACCCCTACAGGCTGTCAGAGGTACTTACATACCGACTGACGAGATCATATACAGAGTCATTAGAGGGTGAACTGAATTACATTTTCATATATTTGATTATAACATGTTATGATTATCATGTATCTTATAGTAAACAACGCTCTCTGACTTGGGGATCACAACTATAGTTTTCTTTGTTTTTGAACAAGTTGACAAGACCCTGCAGTAAATTAGATTTTCCTGTTTCTGTTGGCTCACCCTCCTGTTTTCAGCTCTGTTGCCCCCAGCACCCACAGTTTAATTGCCATTATAGGCAATGGTCTGCATCTGGACCTGCTGCATATGGAAATAGCTCTGTTGACTTAAACATGCTGCTCTCAGCATATAAATTGCAAAGCTTCTTTCATCATCAGTTTTCTTAGTAAGCAAAAGTAGCACTAACAAAAGTAAAAATGGGGACTTGAATGCAAAATTGCCACGAAACTTTGTCTCACATTTTCTAAGATACCAAACAACCCATGGGTGAATTAATACAGAAATGTCAGACATAACGTGCTCTCCCATGTTAGCTGTGCCCTCTGAGCTTCGGCTGTCTGGGCAGGAATCCTGGTTTCCTGTTTTCTGGTTGTCTGACTCATATAAAGAGTAGAAAAGGGTGTTCGTGGCATTTTATTTTTTACTTTTGTTTCTCTGTATTACAGAGTGTAACGCCGGCTACTACCTCTATAAGCAGGGCTGTGTGAAAGAATGTCCAGCAGGCTTCTCAGTGGGCTCCCAGCCTCTCAACTACACAGTGGGAAACTTTATACCACCAGCATCCGTCCCAGCCTGCCTGCCCTGCCCACCGCCCTGCCTGACCTGCAGCAGCCTCAGCCCTCAGGCCTGCCTATCCTGCCCCCCCCACAGCTCCCTGGACTCCATCTCCGGCACCTGCCTGCACCTTAACCAGTACATGCGCGAGTCCCCTGGTAGCTTCACGGTGGGCCAGGGGAACCCGGGAATGCAGCCCCAGCTCAGCTCCCGGCTGCCCGTCACCGTCGCTGTGCTAAGCTGCATGGCCATCATTGCTACCTTCGCTGGCACCTTCCTGCTGCTGCAGCTGCGCTCAGGCGCACTCATCAAGATGCCCTCTCTGGAGGCTGGCAGCGGCCTCGGGGGAAATAGGGTGGTGTCGTACCGCGGCATTCCGACAGTGTGGGGGGATGATGGGGTAAATACAGACTCTGATAACGAAGAGTTTGACGTCCAAAATGAGAGGACTGCCTTCATCAAAACACAAAGTGCTCTTTAATGCCTCCCCCACATCCCTCTCTCTCTCTCTCTCTCTCTCTCTCTCTCTCTCTCTTTCTTGCTTTTAATTCTTCTCACCCTCATTTGTCAGATAATTCAGGGCTGTGGTAACTGCCCTCTCACAGTCTTTTCTAGTTTTATTTCTCGTCACTTTTTTTCCTGGCTCTGTCTGGGTTCTCATCCAAGTCCTGCTTCAGGATCTGCTGTGGGAGACCTGATGGGAAGCCGTTATCTGTCAGAGCTCGGGATGGTCCGAGCTTGGCTCTGTTCACACTTGGGCGCTTTTCTATTAAACTGGCTCTCTCCCTCCTCTTGCCCTTAATCACTAACAGTGTCTGTCTGTGTGTACAGAGTCCATTTCCCCCTCCAGCTCCAGCTCATTTTTGTTACAGTAAACAAATGATTATTATTTGCTTCTTTTTTTCCCTCTCTTTCCATCAGTCTCAGTGCAGTAGCCAGATGAGATTGTTGAATGTGCGGAGTAAAGATGTGTGTGTGTGTGTGTGTGTGTGTGTGTGTGTGTGAATGTGAGCGTGTAAATCTGATGAACAGTGTACTGCCCTTTATAGAGAAGCTAAAGCTGGTCTTGTCACATTTAGTACTCTAACTTAAAAGTGATAGCAAAAAATTGTATTACGATGAAATCGGATTTAGAAACATTGATCCTCTCTGAAGTGTCGTTTTGTGACATCGTCCAAAATCTGTTCATAAAAGTACCACTTATCCGTGGTGAATCACAGTGTATTTTAAAAATGCACAAATCAATGGCATAATAGTTGTCAAGGAAATGTCCAGACTTTAATGGTTTATAATCATCTGTCACCAGTCAGATAAACAAAACAGACTGCTGTCGTCTTTCTCTTTATGAGACGTTTTGTATTTACTACTCAACAAAATCAACAAAAACAGTCTTTTTTTTATCTGTATAGTTGTAGTTCTTGTAGTTATACAATCAGTCTGGAAAGATCCTCTCAGCTCTGGCAGAACAAACTGAGTCACACAATTAGCAAAGCTTCTTCAGCCTCTCGGGATTCAAGATAGACTCGATTTATCCCAGTTTAGAAACTATAAGTTCTCCTGCACTCATCACCTCCCCAGCCATCACATGGAAGGGTATCAAAAGAGTCGGATAAATAAAGATAATAATAAAAAATAAAAAAACACACGCACACAGGCTACTCCATCAACCCTGAGGCACAATCTATCCCTTCCAGGTATATTTAATTTAATTTCTGTGTTTTATGTGCTCACAGTCCGGGGCTGAGAGAGAAGTAGCCAAAGTGCTGATGGGACCCAGAACAATATGACTGTTGAGCACAAGAGCTTCTCAAAAGCAGCTGGCAGGTGTTCAGTGACCTGTGATTGATTCCTTCACAGAGCAGACGCTGTTAACAATACATCAAGGCTTTCCCTTTTGTCAGAGCACTACAAACGTACAGTAGACGCATGTCATATATATGTGTGTGTGTGTGTGTCAGAGAGGTCGCTAAGTGCTCATGAGGTCTAGAAATATGTATCTGCCCTCTTAAGTGAAGGTTTCCTTCTTCTCACAGTCGCCGCTCTCTTCTTCAAATCTTGAATGCTGTTTAGAAATCGAGTGCGAGACTCCACATCTCGTCAGTGTCTCTGTGCTTACCCTCCAGTCTTCATTTAATCTGAATTTCAGATTATCTCTTCAGCATACTTGCCAATTAATTATATTCTGAATGATACTCAGTAACTATTTATTCTGAGAGATTTTAATCATTCCTTTAGGGAAGATTGTTTTAAAGAGATCCTTTTTCTCCGGGGCTGGTTATCATCTAAAAATGTGCATCTCATGATTTAACCCAGTGTAGCCATTTTGAATACATTGATCGTTGTTGAAATTATGATTTTTCTTTTTCATTTCTAGTACAAAAACGGTGGAGCTTGCTGAGAGAGGTTGTCATGGTGATGACACGCATACAAAACTGCAGCTGCTCATCCATTTTAAAAAAACATCTTTTTTTATCTACCTCTCATAACATTCAGCAAGGTTTCATACACCGTTAGAGGAGCTGTTTAATGATTATAGAGGTCAAATTATATGTATGTCAGATATGAAAACGATTGTCGGGAAAGCTTTTAGGAGAATAGGCATGCAAGTCAAATTTATGTCTTAGAAGAGCAAACAACAATTGCAAACAAGCAATTGTGATTCAGAAACTGTAAAGCTGCTGTATAAATTCTAGTCTGCTGAAGCTCCTATCTCTTATATAATGTATTGCCTTTAGGAGCAGCATTCATGGGCAGGCACACCTGGGCTTTAAAACCTGTTATTGAAAATAGAATTGTCCATAGATCTTGTTGGGGGCGTTTTTCTTTCTTTCTAATACTCAGTGTTTACCTGGGTGGCTCCATCAGGGGTGAATACCTTTTTGTTCATAAGTTTATGTCACTGACAATCAAATAATTTCCTTGTTTTGAGTGCACAAGCACACAAAACTAATCAATTTTAATTTAACCATTGGTGTTGGAAGGCTTTCTCAGAAGGTATTCTTCATAAATATTCAGAGCTAAATGTGATTTAAATTGCAAATTGTTCAGCGAGAAAGAGGGGAAAAAAACATCAGAGAATAAAGAGTTTCAAACCAGTACCTGCCAACATCCTGTTCAAAAGCATGAAAAAAAGATAGGTATGTATGCTCTCAAACACTCACAGCACTGAGCTAGGAAGCTTAATTCATCTCAGATGTCCAGCGCAGGTGTACATTTGGCTTATCGCTACAGTTTCAGCCAGGAAACCCTAAACTGGATTGGAAACCACCCCGAGAATGTGGATTTAGAGAAAGTGACCTAAACAGGAACAGAGCTAATGTTGCTGCAGAATAACGAACGTGTGCTGCATCGCTTTGTGTGATGTACATTAGTGCCTACTGCCATTTAGGCTTCGATTAGTCCCAGTTTAAGAAGGTTGCTAATTTAAAAATGTAATAACTACACCCTCAGACTTGAGCCACAAATCGTTTTGACTTCCCAGCTTGGTTGGAAGTGTGTAAAGAACAGATAATGGGCTAATGCAGCCCCAAAATTTCTTCCATAAACTATTTTCTTAAAGTCTGGATGCTAAGAGTTTGCTTCTTTAGAAGAACTATAATGTGGAACTCTGAGCAATGCAATTAGTATTGATGCTCAGTCTTATCAACAATTATCCATTGTGCTTCTTCCCTTACAAAAGATTTGTATTTCTTCCAGAAAGAATAGTTTCTTCTCAAGTTCAACATATTGGGGGTGTTCAGACAAGTTTCGGTGGCCCCTCGAGTGCACACACAAACTGATTGATTCATATTAGCTTGATGTTGTATTCACTACAGCTTGAAAACTCCGAAAACTTTGTGCATTCAAGTGTTCAACATTTAAGAAAATCATGAATGCTCGCAGCTTTAAATAGCTAGTGCTTCTAAAGCACAGGGAGCTGCTAAAAAAAACCATTAGCTCCTTACACTGCAAGAATGTGATGAAAACTACACACTAAAAAAAGAAAAAGACAGGTTCTCTAATTGTGCCAGAAAGCAGCTCATCATCATAAGGCTGCCACTTCACCGGCCCTTAAGTGTGAAGCCTTTTAATAAAGAAAGTAACAGGAACGTTACAAAAAAAAAAATCAGCTTGTCGCAAATTGTCTCCTCTGGCTATAAAGAAAAGACTCGCTCATGGGAATGATGAAGGCTTTTTTCTTCATACAGCTGATTTCTTTCACGTGGAGCTTGATATTGCTTCAGTCCTACCTTAGGATGTAGTCTTAAGTGATCAATATGAAGTCGGATGAAGTTAATAGGAGCAATATCTTTGGCATAACCAAAGACAATCATTTTAATGCTGTCTGTTTAGTGTTACGACGTGCTGCTTTCAGGTTGTCACAGTCCATCGACCCCCTTCACTCGTGTTCAAAGTGTTTTGTTGACGTCATTCTGTCAAGATCTACAGCGACACCCTGTATGTTCAGCAGCTGTGGAGGGAGGAGGTAGAATGTATCCCATCTCCATTAACTTAAGGGCTGAATCAGATCTGCGTGTCTGTGTGTGCACATACTTGTTTAAGTATAAATGAAACACTTTGTGATGGAGGAGGGGGGCAGATAATGGGGGAGCCCCCTCAGACGACTCTGTCGACCTCCTCCCGCCTCTTTGTGAGGTTCCTGGCCTGTTGCTGCACACAGTACCTTGCAGATTTGTGACCTATGAATAATGTACAAGAATGATTATCTTACATGGGACATAACTCTAAAATAAGGCCTATTTTTGTACTATATGAATGGTGCAGTGTAATTTTCTTGTAATTTAAAGATTTTTTTGCTCTTGTTTTTATTTTCCTTTTTATTTAATTGATGTCAATTATAGATTCTACTAAAATAATAAAGATCTATGCAAATTTGAATGTGTTTTTATTAACTTAAATGCTCTTCAAGTAATTATGCTTTGGTGTATAAAAACTACACAGTGGTACTCAAATCCATTACATTATAAATAAACGTTCACCATTTTAGTTTAGCGTGTCAGCATGTTAAAATGGGCTTTTGCTAAAAACAAAGTACAGCTTAGGCTGATGGGTCATTTTGCAGTTATTTGGTCATAAACCAAAGTATTGGACAAATTGAAATTTTGACCTGATGATGGCACTAGTTAAGAGTTAAGGGATCACTATAGAGCAGGGGTCTTCAACGTTTTTTAAGCCAAGGACCCCTTAACGGAAAGAGAGACGGAGCAGCGACCCCCTACTACATATATTTTATAAAATGAAGTTGCATATTAAACTGGGCCTACAATAACATGTAGAGTGGCCTAAAGCCTTTATGCATACTTTTTTTTGCATAGAATCCTAAGCTATTAAAATAGCCTAATAATTGTTTGCATGATTTTATAAATCATGTTTTAATGTTAAACATACATGTGGCTCAGTGAATCCTTAGGATAAACTGTATCTGTGGATGGCCTTAGTGACCTACCTTACCTATAGGCCAGTAAGCCCATCATCAGTGGGGAGTTCTATTTGCTAATAATATGTTGGACTCATGTTAAGATTTTTTAATTTTAATTAAGTAATTAATACTTTGGAGGCCCCCCTAGGGGTCCCGGACCTCCTGTTGAAGATCCCTGCTATAGAGATTATGATTTGTGTGTACAAACTTTCATGCCAATCCTTTTGTTCTTGAGACATTTCAGTCTGGAGTAAGTGGTGGAAACCCAAATGTTCAATATTAGATAAATACTATTATACTACTACAAAATTTCCAAGATGTGACTTTACAAAACTTGTTCTCAGAATGCCGCAGTTATATGGCTTTTAACCTGTGTGAGTCCTCGTATCTTATTTCAAGATACCGCTACATTTGAAACATTTCCTGCATGTTTTGTGGGTTCTAATGTGCTTTTTCAAGTCTGATGTCCTAAAGAATCTTTTTTACAATACTTTAGAACAAGAACAAATACCTGCAAAACTGTTGGAGTTTCCGTCAGCATCAGTTACACTTTGTATGTAGCGATTACCAAATGTTTGCATGCTCACACACTAAACTAGTGTTCATTTAGTTCAAAGCAGCAGTGTGCCTAAGTACAGCCTCACAGAGCCGCTCACATGGCCGTAGATTCTTCATAAACCAAAAGCCACTGGTTTAATCTTTAACAATTTCTTTTTTTGAATTTTAGGGACTGTTCGTTATTTATTTAAGGGGCCACTGGAGGACCTTGTCACATTTAGCCAAAAAAGGACCTTTAGCCAAAAAAGACATGACCCTGTCCCCACCAGAAAAAAAATTTCTATGACCCTCCAAAACAAGGAATGACCCTCCCCCAGCAATTTATTGATACCTTCTGTACTGGTTTGCGCTTGACAAATATACACATTCCCATTGTTTTTTAACAGCCATGACATACGTGACTAAACCTCTACATTCTCATCTGACGCATCACACTCCTCTGTTACAGTGTGGTGGCCATTTCAGTAGATTTACTCACTAACATTGTTGTGGAAACACAATAAGCATGGAAACTAAATGCACACTTCCTGCATTACTACATTACTTCAAATCCTAAGTTACTCCTCTAGTAAACTAGTATTCACTTGAAATAAAACAATAAAATATGAGACCATTCAGCAAGGCACTCTGGGTAACATTCAACACACAAACTGGTTGCTATGGACTCGTCACTAGGCTTCATCCACTTCGCCGTTTAAACAAAGTGGAATAAACGTATAAAAGTCCAAATCTACACAAAACCCGCAATTAATTAGTAAGCTGACATCAAATGTGGCATTTAGGAAACCTTTATTGCAACCTTGGCACGGTAAGATGTCCAGACTAGTGCAACAGTCATTTTCATTTTTTACGTCCTGCTGCTCCCATCGTCAGCCAGGAAATACTTTTTTTTACTAAAGCAGTATGTGAAATCAGATGTATTACCTACCACCATTTAGTTGTTTTGTGTTATTTAAGATATTTATAAAATATCTGATCATGTCAGACGTAATTATTCCACTCATTTTTTAAACAATGCAATTAACCGTTTCAGCCACCAAGGGGCAGCTCACCCTGCCCCACAGCAAACTCTTAATACATCCATGGGTCAGACCCATGTGGTAGAGAAGGAGGGCCGAGACTAAGAGCTATATGGAAAAATATTCACCAAACAAGCCACTTTGAAATGTTGCTGTTTCATGAATACAAAAGTTGGGTGACCCCCCCCCCTCTGGACTGAAAAATGTTGGATGACCCTCCCCTCAGCAAAGAATAATAAAAAGACATGACCCTCCCCTATTTTCCTCCGGTGGACCATTCCATAACAGTCCCTTATCATATGTTTTTTTACATGTTAAATCCTAATTTGAAAGGTAACAATAGAGGTGAGATAAATGTAGTAGTAAAGCGCACAATAGTTTCCTTACCTGAGTAAATGTAGGCTGCTTAGTTGCATCCCACAAACTGTAGTTATGGAAAATAGTTTTCTTCAACATGATTGCTGCCATTGAAGTGACAGCACATAAATCATTTAGTCAACTAACGATGACTTTTGGACATCGTCCAGTAGCCCACAGCATGATTCTCTGTTGCTTCTACACAGTGTATGGCTATTACCATAGACTGTACTAGCTAAAAGGTCACCTGCAACTGTTTTGTAGATACTGCACCCTAAACATAAAGGCAGACATTTCCTCTGTGGTCTGTAAAACCAGTCTGAGCTGTGCTACATTGTTCAGTGTATTTATGTCCCTTCTTCTCCCTGTTCTTTGTAATGAGTGTATTGGATGATTTATGGCTGGTGTAATTAAACCAATGAGTTTACAGCAATGATGATGCATCCAACACCAATCAAGTCATAGATACAAGTAATGAAGTGTGCTGTGGTAAAAAGAAAATGAAAAGCTTTTTTTTATTTTATGCAACAAACTATTCTACTAAAGTCTACTGTGGTCTAAAAGCGATAAACAGTATACTTTAAAAAACAACAACACCCGAAGATGGTTTTAACACACTGGTCATTTGCTCAAAGTTAAATAGCTTTGGGAAATATATTTAATTTACTGTATTTTCTCCCCATTTTATGTACAGTAGCATAAACCTGCCCCTGCCCGCAACAGACTTTCAGGTCACTGATGGGAAATCTTGATGCCACACTGCTACAATAACCTGCTCACCAGCTGTTCATATGGACATTTATAACATGAAGACATTAAAAGCCCCTTGATTGTTAAAAATACAAATATTCAGTGGTGGAAGAAGAATTCAGTATCCTTGACCTTGAAATACTCATTACAAGTTAAAGTCCTGCATTCAAAACTTTACTAATTTCCAGCAAGATGTTCTTAAAGCATTAAAAGTAAAATGGCTCCTAGGAGTGCTATACTGTATTGTCCTGAATTATTTTTACTGTTGCACTGAAGTGAAAGCACAACTTTACTGTTGTAGGGTGAGGCTGGGTACAGTTTAATCTATGTACATACAATTCAGAATCAGCAAACTAACATCAGCTAAAAACTAGAAATAAAAGTATGTGTTAAAAAGTACAATATTTGCCTCTGAAATGCAATGAAGTACAAGTATATAGTAACATAAAATGGAAATAGTGCTGAATAAAGTCCTTTGTTACGTTGTACTCTTAAAAGGATCTCTTGTTTCTGATGCACGCATATAGCTAAGGATGAACAATAGTGGCCATAATGTAACATAAGCTCAGTGCTCAGCCTTCAGCTTCCACCTGTCTGTTGGTTGTTTATGTATTTTAGTTGGATATTTTATACATTTGCAACAGTGGTTAGTTTTAGAGTTAGAGTTAGAATTACCAGCACAAACACATTCAGACAGACATGAGGAAGTGCTGCCTTTTATGAACCGCTGTACTTTGTTTTGTTCTCACAGGGAAGTGAAAGCTGCCTTTGGCCACAGAGAAATGATAGCTACGACTCTTGGTCATTAACAGCTCACTGCTGCAGCTCACTGCTCCTCCGTTTCTGTCCCACTCATGAGAACGAAAAGGTGCTAAAGGACTAACTGCTGACATCAAATCCTCGGCAGAGAGGAAAGTTGAAATATTCAGAGATGGGTTTTGGAGAGGACCTGCGGTGCCCCCAGGCACATGCAGCTGTGATACGGCTGCTGGACTCAGAGCTTCACCTGATGGAGGTCATGAAGAAGTGGATGGGTCAGCGGGCCAAGAGTGAGCGGGAGTTTTCAGTGCAGCTGCACCACATGGCTGCCCTGGCGGAGAAGCTGGACCGGCCTCAGCCTGGTGCAGGACAGGACTACATCAGCCAGCTCAACAAGGTGAGGTCTTAAAGATCACTCTGCAGCTCTATCATCAACTGATCATCACTGACCACCAGTCATTTAAGTGGAAGAAAGCCACTGCATAATGCAAGTGTGTGAATTAATTTGTTTTCATAATTAAGGTGAGGTATAGTGCTTCCCATATAATTAATTGAAATCGATTTGCCTCCATCCCTCCGAAAAATATTTGTATTCAATTGTTTGTGCAACAAAAAGTTTTTTTTTACCTGTCCAAAAAACACCCATATATTCTAATGTCATTGTGTGCATGTGGGTGCAATATGCAAAGTACACTGTCTGTGATGGCCGAATGTATCCCAAAATAAATCTTTAAAAGTCATTTTTCTTAATTTCTTTGAGGTACTAATAAAACTAAGAGAGGTTTTGCTTACATATAGTAAATGGACTGTATTTATAGTATACAGTAGTTACCAATAAATCTGACCTCAACCTTTTTTCCTAGTTCTAGTTTTTCTAGATCAAATCCAAATAAGAGAACACTTAGGGAGCGCATATAGTGATCTTTGGTGTTTTTTGCCCCCAACGTCTCCTCTCAGGCAGTGCGGCAATGGTTATGTTTAGGGTTAAGATTAGGGTTAGCTGCCTGGAAGGCGCCGTTGGAGGCAAAAAACACCATCGAGCATAGTACCATCACTAGTGCTGCACAATCCTCTGAATTTGATCCTAAAAAAGAAAATACTTGTTTTTTATCTGCATGGATTCAGAGCTATATCTGATCATCACATCTACATGGATGTCAGACTCATGACCTTTAAGTTACAACCAGTAAAATGTGTCATGATGCTGTACGTGCTACCTGTGTGTGAAATGCCAACATTTTATAATAATACAAATGTTTTGTAATTCACTTAGAATATATCCTAAATTTGGTTGCAATTTCCCAATGCTTTCATGAATTATTGCAAACTATGTTAAACAAGTCATGTTTATAAATGCAACCAGTTATAGAAAGCATTATTACATTAATAGAAAATGAGAAAGAAAAGTGCAGAAGTTTTTTGTGGTCACCAAATATCGAGAAATGGTAACAAAGAGTTTGTAAAAATAAAATAAAAAATTAAATGGTTGATAATGAATATAGGTGGCTATGGGTGTATACAATAAAGATAGGTGCAGGTTGGACCAACATAATCCCAGAAAACAATTCTGCACCTTACAGTTCAGGATTTATGAGCAAAATACATAAAGTGCTTTTTATATAAGCCACTTGTTTTGGCCCATTGACTGACTTTCATCAAATTTTATTGAAATTGAGTATTTTTGAGATACATGCTAAATCAGAAACAAACAAGTCCAAACGGAGGTTAAACATGTGGAGGACGGTTGATCTCTTGTTTGAATGACCTGTCTCCCTGACCTTTGTTCCCTGTCTGTCTGTCAGTCATGGGGAGTGCTGGTCTCTCAGACGGACTACTTCAGTCAGGTGATGAAGAAGCGCTCTGAGGATCTGCTGAATGGTCCCATCAGCAAACTGACGCTGCTCATCAGAGACAAACAGCAGCTCCGCAAAACCTACGCAGAGCAGTGGAACCTGCTGAGGCAGGAGCTCAGCAAGGTGTGTGACTAACATACGCGCACACACACACACACACACACACACACACACACACACACACACACACACGCGCACGCAAAAAAAATGCTACTACTTTCTATTATCATCCATATCTCAACTGTCATGAAGAAATACTTCCTTCATTTTGCAACCACTGTTGGACTTTTGAAATGGCACGTCAACACAGAGGTAACTGTGTTCAAGAGTTTAATGTTATGTCAAAGTCAATGTCATCATCACCGCCATCTGGTCCTTTTTCTTGACGCTCTGGCATTTTCAAATGACAGCAAACATATCTAATGGACATTATGTGTACAAAAAAAGTCATAGTAGTCATATAATTATTCTTAGTCACAATGCAGTCTACATGGAGTGCTGCTTGGGTGTGTAGAAACTCAACATGACATGATTCTTATAAGAAAAAAGGAAGAAGTTGTTTCTCGATATCATCTTAACATGCAGAAGTGGATTGCAGTGGCAGCATTATAGGAAGCAGTTGAATGAAATGAGGTTCAATAGACTGGAAAGAGTGCCTGCAAATGCATTTTGATGCAATCTCAAACTGTTGGCTGCCCCAAATGTTTTTATTACACAATTACATCAGGAAAATTATGTGTTCATTTTCAGTGATCCATACTGGGTTGCAATTTGGCCGTCTAGCACATAGTTTCATTTTTATTGTGCAGACGGCAACTTTGGTTTTGTGTGAATTGTGTGGTACAACAGATAGATTTTATGTTGTGATTGTGAATAAACAATAATATCAGAAGTAGCGTTTTGAAGTATTGGCACCAGCAACCCACAAAGGACAGATCATTTCCTCTAACTTCTTTTCTCATGTTTCATTTTCTTCTGCAGTGAAACTTAACAGAGCCAGTGTCCACTTCCTGTCTCATGTAGTGCTCCGACTCTGTGAGGCAGCTTTTAACCATACAAATAGGTCCTCTGAATAACAGACATTTTTTAACCAAATGTTTTCCATCTGTGTGTGTCTGTGTGCTGCTTCAGGTGACCCAGACAGAGCTGGAGAAGCTGAAGAGCAGCTACAGACAGGCAGTGAAAGAGGTAACTCAGGCTAAGAGGAAGTACCAGGAGGCCAGTAAAGGTGAGAATCACTTATCTGAACATCAGTTTCACACTGATGTATGTATATCCATCATGACATAATGTGTTGTCCCCCTTCCTGTATGTGTGTGTATGCAGATAAAGAGCGAGACAAGGCTAAAGAGCGTTACATAAAGGCTTCACTGAAACTCCACAAGCTGCATAACGAGTATGTGCTGTCTGTGCGAGCTGCTCAAGTTTACCATCAGCACCACTACAGTCAGATCCAGCCAGCGCTGCTCAGTGCACTACAGACTCTGCAGCAGGAGATGGTGCTCATACTGTAAGATGCAACTACTACACTGTGTGTGTGTGTGTGTGTGTGTGTGTGTGTGTGTGTGTGTGTGTGTGTGTGTGTGTATGTGAATAACATTATTTTACAGTGGTTCTATTTACTGTTTTTCTGTTTCCATTTAGTTCTAGTCTGATATCCATTCATACACACACAATACATATAAGAGCAATGCCAACTTCAAAAGCACATTTTAATTAATTAAATACCACAGTTCATGCACATGTTTTCCCCTATTAAATGACAACTGCACAATAAGTTGTATTTTTTTTTAATCAGCGTTAATAATATGTTAGTCTCGCTTTGCCAGACTCTCCTCCAAAGCGCGCTGAAGGAGGGTCTGGCTACTCCACAGCATTCGGGGATGGGAGGAAAACGTGCTCTGGTTTAATGACATTTCTTTAAACCAATCAGAATCGTCATGGGCGGTGCTAAACTCCGCACAGAGCCGCTGCAAAATAGTTGTGCGAGAGAAAACTCAGATTGGACAGATAGTCTAGCTAGCTGTCTCAATTTACCATGCTGAGATCTGAGGAGCAGTTAACCATAGTCCTCATTAATCCACCAAATTTAAAATTCCAACAAAAGAAAGCGGAAGGAAACGTAAAATACACGCATCTGGCGGAATTTCCTGCGGCACCGGAGCAATCCCCGAAGTGGAACGCGAAGGATATAGACTAATATGTTAACATTTGGTCATGCAGTTGAGAGTAGTAAATGTTTTGACAGTTTTTCCTTGTTTGTGCATTCACAAAACTTAGATATAAAAAACCCAAAAGATTACTTTAATAAGGTTTGAAGATCAAAATGGAAATTATCTGAATTTAGTAGTTTCATGCATTGAATAAATGACAGTCTGCTGAACACAGAGTTTGTAAAACAGGCCCTGCTTGAAACAAAACAAAAATGACAAGAATTCAAACATCAAAATGTTTACTGTGATGGACTGCTTACTTCAGGCAAGTCTCTCAAAGTAGATTTTCATAACACTGATATAAATCAACCTGCAACCAACCAACCTGTACATTCTTATGTTGTGCTTTGGAAAAATGCAATGTATGTGATTTAAATTTGTCTTAAACTTGCAAAGATGGTCCTTGAAAACACTGATTTTGTATTATTCTGTTTTCATGCGACACCCCTGACCTCCGAACCAGAAAGGAGATCCTGCAAGAGTATTTCGACATCTCCACTCTCCTCGATCACGAAGTGGTGCGGATCCACAGGGAGATATCTTCTGCTCTAACGGCCATTGATCCTCAAAGAGAATATGAGAGCTTCATCCAACAGAACAGGTAGACTGAGGAAAAACTTCTTCTCAGAAGGCAACAATGCAGTCATGAAAGCTAACCCTGCAGAGCGATGATACTGTGCGTGTGCACGCGTGTGTGTGTTTGTAGATCTGTAGGCGAGACTCCTGCTTGTGCAGAGTTTGATTGTAGTCTTCTAGAAGACACTGAGCAGCTACATCCCAGAGAGATTGAACTGAACAACCTCACGCTTGAGACAGTCCAGCACAAGTGAGAACAAACAACACGTTTTCATCCAGATGACTGAACTCTACTTTCCTTTGTACTGTCTCAACTGTTCTTTTTTACCTCCTATTTCCTCTGACTGTATGTTTAGCATTAATTACTTCCTCTCTACACGTTATTTCTCCGTCTCCTTTCTCCTAGACTGACTGCGGTAGAGGAGGAGCTGCTGGATCTGGCTCAGACTCTGGGCTCCCAGCAGGCCTCGGTCGATCAGCTGGAGCTGGAGCTGGACGCTGAGCGGGAAGGTGTCAAAAAGGGCCAGAGGTGAGCGGACCAAAGTCACAAGCATAGAATCAATGATGCTCTTATGTTGTCTTCAGAGGTCACAGAGGAGGATTTTAAAATAAAAACACACACACTTTGGTAGCCGTGAAGATAAATTACTGTAGTTTGCCTCTGCAGGCAGTCCTTCCCATCGGGAGAACTTAGTGTGCTCTTGGCTGGGCAACAGCAATAACCAGTACGGTCTCAGGGGGCTGTACCTGCCTTATGAATTACAGTACCATGCAGCTATATGGTCAGAGTTATGGAGCTCGATTCTCTCATCTGTCTTGGTTGATGAGGTTGTCTGAAGGTGTTAGGGTTTGCAGTCCTGTGGGAGTGATAGAGTCATTAACAAGCTCCTGGAGGACAACTGGAAACAATGTATTTATAAGCAAAAGGTTAATACCTTTGAAGGAGCAGCTGGGGAGCACATATGGTGGTGGTGGTGTTCGTGAGGTGAGTAGAGGTTACGCTGCCCTTTGGTTTGTATTTTGAAGAAACATTTTGTAAATCAACAGTGACATGCTGTATGAGGTTGAACTAGCGTGACCTTTTGTAGCTGAGAATCTGTTAACTTGAGGAAACTGAAAAATGAATGCTTCTGTAGTTCCTACTAACCATCACTCTGAGATCATAAAAACGTATTGCTTTATATATATTCAGTTTACTTATCATATAGTGTATGTATATAAAGCAATAATTCTCACGTTTAAAGAGCTTTGGCAGTTTTGCTTGAAAAATGACTGCAACAAGTAATTATTATCCGAATAGTTGCTGATTAATTGCCTTTCAATCTATTCATCATTTCAGCTCTAATCAAGTTATCCCAAACTAACTGACTCACTGAACACATTGGGCAAATAGTATTTTTGCAGCATATAAGGATCTCAGCATTTAAAAAAAAAATGTATTGGTTCACCTCACTAGCAGAACTCTTTGGTCATTTTAAGATTTACTGGTATCACATGCTGAAATCCGGGGCGGACTAAGTTGTTGCTAGAGAAGCCTTCTTACTGACTGCATAAGTCAACAGGAAGCATCTGCAAACCTATTTGCACAGACAGACCTCTTATTGATGTCTGTGTGGCCTTTCTGTCTATTCTGTCACTTGTATTGCTTTATTGACTTGTGCAACCCTTTATGTTGCTCACACTGAAAAGGCCCACACAAATATTCACCCTCCCTGATGTACTGTTGCTCTCTGTTTCGTCCAGAGTCTATCAGTTCAGCAAGAGACATGCGATGGAGGAGTGCCGGCATCAGGTTGCTTTGTCTCAGGGTGTTAGAGCCAAGCTGGAGGTTCAGAGGCTTATTCTGAAGGAGAAACTGGACCAGCTGGGCTCCAAAGAACCTCCCTGTGCTCTGAAGCTGGACCCAGACACCATCTCACTTCTGTCCAACACAAGCAACGTATGTTCTCTCTGCAGGAGTCTTTGTAACTGTTGCCTTTTTTAAGCTCCTAATCTAATTAGAGAATTAAGCCATACTAATTTCGGTGATCCTATCACTTTTCCTCTAGCGTCACCAGCAGTTTGACCATTTTGGTATTTAGTGACATGTCTCGACAACTATTGGATGGATTACCAAGATATTTGGTACAGATATTCATGTTCCCCAAAGGATCCTCTGATTTTTCTCCGAGTGCCACCATCAGGTTGAATGGAATTTTCCAATATTTTGGTTTATGAGCAAATACCTCCAAAACTAATGACAATGCCATCAGTCTCAGCTGTACTTGTGCTAATTAGCAAATGTTAGCATGCAAACACGTTAAACTAAGATGGTAAAAATAGGTATGGCATGGTATAAGCATTATATCTGCTTAACACCAGCATGTTAACCTTGTCACCATAAGCATGCTAGCATGTTTGCTGACAATAACAATTAGTTCAAAGCATTGCTGTGCAAAAGTACCACCTCCCCAGACCAGAGATCTTTAACAGGGGGTCCGTGACCCCTCTGGGTCCTCAGAGTTACTGCAGGGGGGGCCACCAAATTATCTTTAAAAAATAATTTTTTTAAAGTTTTTTTTTTCAAAAATGAAATATGTCTGAAAATATACATCGAGATGAATCTAACATATTAAGTAATAGCAAAGATAAATTGGCCTATTTGTGAAAAAAAAACATATTGGAGATAAGCTTACTATAGGTAAGGTAGGCACTATGGTAGCCGTACAGTTAGGCTTATAGATTCACTGTGCCTTACACATGTATGTTAAACGTTAAAACATGTTGTATAAATAATATCCATTTATTTTCATCCATTCGGCCCAGTTTAATATGCAACTCAATTGTTTACAATATATGCAGTAGAGATCCCTACTCAGCCTAAAAAACGTTGAAGACCCCTGCTGTAGACTTTTAGTCTTTGATTTTGTCAAAATGTCCTACCATCTCATGTAAGTTGAGTCCACACCTTTGTTTTGTACTGCAGTTATTCTTGTAACAAATCAATTGGATATTAAGTTAACCCATAATCAAACCCTGCTTTATTACTAAACAACTCTTTGTAACTGGACTACCAAATAGATAATCATTTCATAATAGCCTTGCAAGTCTTTTAAGTACGTATTCTGCATGTTTTGCAATCTGAAGAGGGAGAAGAAAAACAAGGGGGGAGCGCATAACAGATAGTAACAGGAGAGAGATAAAATAATTTTTTTGCCAGTAATTATATATTTTATTGACAACATGATGTGCTCTGGATCTTTTCTTTTATCAGGACCACAGCCTATCTTCTTCCAAACCCCTCATGGACGGGATCGTAAACAATCTGAGTAGCCTGTTTAAACCCAAATGGGAGGTAGGTTAAACACTGATTTACAATCAAGTCACGAAACAATGACAGATACAAGTGGTTATACTAAATTGTTTGGCATCACACACGGAACAATACCTGTTTCTCAGTATGTTGTTGAAGACATTTTAAAAGGAAGGACACTTTAACTGCAGTGTGTTTTTGTGCACTCAAAGCTCTTACCACAAAACAAGCAATTCATCATGTTTTGGAGAACGTGTATCCACTGCACGGCTGAGCTCACTCAGGGACATTATCTTTCTTTGGGGTCTTGTGCTCCTGAAAGCACTGTTGGACTTAATGAGATCATCTTTGTCGGGTCAAAGTCACTACTTTCAAAATTATCCCTGACCTTAAACTTTACTAAAAGTTTACTTCTCAGGCAGCAAGTTTACATTTCATTGTTTTATCATCGCTGAGAGATGGAGCTATGACCCAGCTATGCTGCACACAAACTCTCTACAGGAAAGGGCCATCAATGTGCAATCAATCTTTCAGTTTTTAATTTCAGAAAGATAAAATCACTATGTTCATGCTATAAAAGATCATCTTGAGCAAGTTAGTGTCTGGACTTCAAGCCTAAATTATCTGCTGTTTTTCTTTAAGTGTGAACTACTTCTTGCTCTCCGACTCTCTCTCTCCAACCCTGTGGTTCCCTGGAGGCATGGAAAGTGGTGCGGTTAGACTTTAAAGTATAACAGACTCTTCTTTGAAGTATCTCCGTATATTCTCTGCAGAATCACCCTAAAAATCCATCCTTCCATCACTTCTTATTGTTTTATTTTTCATATCAGCTTTAAAGATTCTGTTTTTCTCTCTCCAGGTGCTCCCCGCCCTCATCCCGGTGCACGAGGTGGATCGACCTCTTGGGCAGCAGGACTGGTACCACGGAGCCATTCCCAGACTGGAGGTCCAGCAGCTGCTGAAGAATGACGGAGATTTCTTGGTGAGGAAGAGTCAAGAGAAAGAGGGTTATGTGCTCTCTGTGCAATGGGAAAGATCCTGCAAGCATTTCCTCATTCAGAACACGGATGTAAGTAAACGAATAGACCAAAACACTTTTGTATAGAGTTATAGAAGTACATTTTACAGTTATGTGTTTCTGTGTGCGATTTACATCATGTTTTGAATATGTATGCACATTTTCAATTGAACCAGACCACTGATACTGCAAAAAAAAAAGAAAAGAAATTTGATGTACTGTTTCCTTCCCAATTTGGTTTATTTAAGTTATGTTATGTGAGCATGCGGCTATATGTTTTCTTCTGTGAATTAAATAGAGGTTTAGATGTTTAGAATGAAAACAAATCAAGTATTTAAACAATCTAACAATTTAAAAGTCTATTTTGTTAAATATGTTTTTTTCATTATGTCGTCGAGATTTTCTGCTTCCTGTATGTTTGCACATTGGTTCACGCCTGTAAATACTTTTCCATCCGTGTCAGTAGAATTTGTACCGTCTGGATGGAGAAAGCTTCCACAGTATCCCACAGCTGATCCATTATCTGCTGTCCTCACATCAACACATCACCAAGAAGTGTGACATAGTGCTGAATAAACCTGTACTGAAGGTACTGCTGTAACACACACACACACACACACACACACACACACACACACACACACACACACACACACACACACACACACACACACACACACACACACAAACACAAACGCACTGACCCTAAAAAGGCTGTAACACACAATTTAAACATACTATTAAAGTGCTTCCATAGTCGTCACAGATGAGCACACATGGAAACTTAAACTTACTCACTCTTAAGTTCTCTTCCCTCATAGTTTCCCTCCACCCTTTCTGGTGTCACAGTTTAAAACAGCACTACTATGCATCTCTTATTGTTCATTTCTAACCCCATTAGGACAAGTGGGTCATGGAACATAATGATATTATCTTGGGACCCTTCATTGGACGGGTAGGTAAACTTGTAGGTAAAACATCTGTTGACAGAAACGTAAAAGTGAAGTGATAAAAACAATTTTTTATTCATTGCTTTTTATTACGCCTATTAGCTAAATTATCCATGAGTAGTGTGTCTAAGTATTTGCCTGTATCTGATTCAGATCTCTCAAAATGTTGTGAACATATTTGCATGAACCTTAGTGGGAAGTATGGTTGAGGGGCAAGGAAGACCTGCTTAATGAGTCACAATAATTTGCTTTAAAATTTCAATTCAGTATCTTCCAAAGTTACTGTCTTTTTAGTACAAACTTCCTATTTTCAGCTGTGGCTCAGCAAGCAAACACCTTCCTTGGAAATACAAAAAGAGGGAATCTATAATATTATATATTATAGATGTCTGATATTAGCTGCAGCTCAAAATAGGAAGTCATTTTTCCACTGAAGGAGAACTGTAGATTTAGTCCCCCATCACTCACTTTGAAATCACTTTAAGAAGGGCTTTCTTCCTGGCCGGTATGGGCAGGAGGAACAGTTACAGCAACCAATAACCCTTTCTTTTAAACTATCCTACAAATTTACCCCCCCTGCCAATTTTAAATAGTTTCTATAGTTTGAAAACGTAAGTTATAATAAAAAGTTATAATTGATGTACACGTTTATCTCCTATTTCATCTTAAATTGTCATAAAATTGTGCACATATGGTAACAATCCGTCAAGAAAAATTGTTAACTTTGGATTAGAAAAGAGTGTTAAAAAAAAGAAAGTAATCATGTTCGTACTACACAGGGTAACTTTGGAGAAGTGTACAGTGGCCGTTTACGCTCTGATAACACTCCTGTAGCAGTGAAATCCTGTAAAGAGAACCTGGCCCCAGAGCACAAGAGTAAGTTCCTGATGGAAGCCAGGTAAGTACACACCCATGGACGCATGTGCGCACACACACACACACACACACACACACACACACACACACACACACACACACACACACACACACACACACACACACACACACACACACACACACACACACACACACACACACACACACACACACACACACCTCTCCTATGCTGTCCAGGATCCTGAAGCAATACGACCATCCTAACATTGTGAAGCTGATAGGAGTGTGCACTCAGAAACAGCCCATCTACATCATCATGGAGCTCGTTCAAGGTAAATATGATCCTGTTAGACTCTAGCTTTATATCTCTTAGCTTGTTTACCCAACAGCTTCAAGCTTTATTCTACTAATATTGTTTCCCTGCTTTGTTTCTCTATCATCACTCTCTTTATATGTATGTATTTGTGTGTGTACGTGTGTGTGCACATTTCATAAGGTGGGGATTTTCTATCCTTCTTACGGCATGAAGGTCACAATCTGAAGCCTAAGATGTTGGTCAAAATGACAGAAAATGTAGCATCTGGCATGGAGTTCCTGGAGAGCAAGAAATGTATCCACAGGTTGGTCAATCAATAAATCAATATTTGTACAATATAATATGATTTTATACAATATTTCATACAAATATAATCGTTTTATAAAATATTGGCCTTATATAATATTGTATTTGTGTAGGTCTAATCATTAAATCAGGAACAGGTAATATTGTGACTTTGTATAATTTAAGTCAGAGACACATCAAGGTTTTCACCATTTATAGTGTTACGGTTGTGCAGTTAGATTTGGCAACAGAAAGATCTGAGTCAGAGCAGCAACAAGGATCCCCACCTAGCTAAATTAATCCATATGAATGTCCCACGTAGTGTATATTTTTGGTGAACTTAAAAAATATACACTAAAGTATAACTTCCTCGATTAATATTATTATTATTTTAACCCAAACAATGATCTTTTCCTTAACCTAACCAAGTAGTTTTGGTGCCTAAACCTAACCAAACTGCGACCGTTTCAAGGGTGTATCATGTAGTAGGCGTGTCCTGAAGTACTGTGCACCTACAGTCAGAGATAGACCTACGTTGAATTTCAGGCGGTTGACCAATAGCAAGCTCATTCACTTGAAGAGCTTTATTTTTGTTCTTGCCCTCCTGATTACTTTTTATTGAACAAAATGGTGTGCAATGGTAAACAAAATGCCAGCGGGAAGAAAACACAACAGTAAAAAAATAGATAGAGATTGTGACCGACTAGCGCAAGCCCGGCTGGGCTGGCTAGCGGGTTAACGGTTGGCTCACCAGCTCCAGCAAACTTACAAACTAGCCCTGCAGATAGTCACTATGTCACCAGCCCCACCAATGTTTTGTGGACGAGCTTTTTGGTGTGACTGATGCTTTAAAGTGAAGAGTTTCTTGTTATTAAGATTGGTCTAACAACACTGAATGAATATGATTGTACGTTATTAACTGTTAGCTAAACAGCGAATGAGCCACAGATGGCAAAGCATGATTGAAACAAGTAATGCTAATCAGCTTATGGATCACAATTTCATTTCCCCACCTGAACTAACACAATGCTTGATATTGAAAATGTATTATACAATCTAATACATAACAAAGATATTTATAACAAAACCAACATACAAACTAACACAAAGAAGCGTCGTTAAATCAGCCAACTATGTGGTGAATCTAAACACGCAGGAAAGACAACATAAAGCACAGTAGAGCAGTATGTAAGACAACAAGACAAATAATTGTTCAAAATGCATTAGTTGCATGTAAAAAAAAAATGTTTATGTTACATAAAGTATGATGTAGTTTTCACAAGAACAAGTGTGAATCAAGCTGCAGGCAGATGGATCTTAAAGTATTTATGGTAGGCCTACATAATACAGAACATAATTTACTTCCCTAACATTCTTGTTATCCACCTGCACTTTCCCCGCAGCACTACATGTTGATTTAGCAGCTAAACAGTTGATTTAAAGTGAGGGATAAAACGTTTTATTGATTAACTGATAGCTGTTGTGTCCTTGAAGAGGAAGCAGAAAACATGCTCTGCTGGCTGACCTACAATTTTTCCACTTGAATAACAAAGACAGAACAACCATTAGTTTAGCAGCGCATAACATTACCTTATAGCATGTTCAGAGAGCTACGGCGCAGTTGTGTTTAAAAAATGAATTAAAAAATTAGACACAGCGTAATAAGCGCCAACGTGTGGTGGAAGATGGGTAGTGACTGCTGTCCTGACTTCTGTTGGATTTTAGTCCACAGAAAAGCACCTTGACTGTCCTAGTAATTTTATAATATATATGTTATTCCACAGGTCCATAAGAAGAACAGGCTGCCTCTCTATACTTGTTTGTCCTAACTGTTGGTAGTAGAATGGTAGACAGTGACGTAACAAGCCAACACCGGGCCCCTAAGCAGGATTATCAAGGCGGGCCCCCCTACTACAGCACGTGATGACGGCGCAATGTCCACGAGTAGGTTACCATCAATAGGACAGGATAGGATCATAGAGACACAGCATATAAGAGATGAGATGACTGACAAAATCAGGAGTAGCCTGCGCGCACCACAACAACAACAAAAAAACACTGGTGAATGCGCACCATAACACATGAAAAAACACACAAGGGCAGTCCCTCCAGGATTTCGTGGCCTTTTTTTTAGATTGTTGCGGACCAAAATGCCTGATTGAAAGTAATAACTTATTAAATGAATCAAAAATAAAAAATTAAAAAATTAAAAAAAAAAGTGTAGCTGTCCTCAATTTAGGTCATCCTGTACGTCTCATCTCCGGTTTTTCCTGCATCCACCGTGTGTGTGTGTGTGTGTGTGTGTGTGTGTGTTTGTGTCAGTCGCGTGGGGAACTCAGCAGCTCCGCCCGCTGCAGAGATCAGACAGCAGCAGCTTTCACTGACTTTAGAGTGAAAAAACGTTACCGCGTACATTGATGTTAAAATGTTTACAGGTTGGCAGGATGGTCTGAAATGTTCTGCACGGTCTTTCGTTGTACGTTTTGTTGGTAAATGTGAGATGTTCGAGTCACAAACGTGAAGAGAACGGTCTCTGAAACAAGGAAATTAATTTGACCCGTTCTCACTCTCGCTTGGTCAGTGGCCAAATGCGATAGGGGGCCCCGGCTGTCAATCAATAGCTCCAGTAACGCGGGCCCCTGATTGGTCCGGGCCCGTAAGCGTCGCTTACCCTGCTTACCGATAGTTACGCGTCTGATGGTAGAAGAGGCAGTCAACTTAATATGAAGGTGTAAAACCATTTAGAGCCTCGTACATTCTTGTTTACCGGTAGGCTAATAACAGGATTTTAAAATCAGCTGTAAAGGAGACAGGGAGGAAATGCAAGGATGCTGACATGGCTGTGATGATTCTTTTTGAACATTTTGTAGGAAAACCATGGAGGAAAACTGGTTCACAACCTCTAAAGACTGTGGATCTCAAAGTGAGCAGGAGCTGATTATAAAGATCAAACGTGGTTTTGTACGTAATCTAGAAACATAAAATATTTACGGTGGCCCTGAAGTGCAAATCACAACAGCAAATAGAAAAAACGCAACAGCAAATCATAAAACACAACGGCAAATAGGAAAACACAACGGCAAATATGAAAACACAACAGCAAATAGAAAAAACGACAGCAAATCATAAAACACAACGGCAAATAGGAAAAGACGACAGCAAATATAAAAACACGACAGCAAATATGAAAACACTTCAATAAATCATAAAACACAACGGCAAATAGGAAAACACGACAGCAAATAGGAAAACACGACAGCAAACATGAAAACACGACAGCAAACAGAAAAACACGACAGCAAATCATAAAACACAACGGCATTAACTTCTACCGGAAAAGGTAGGGCCTATCTAGAGGAGAACGGACCCTCCTGATTGGACAGACGGACTGTCTCTCTATTAAAAGTAGGCGCGTTTAGGTGTTAAAACACAGACAGTCCGTCTGTCCAATCAGGAGGGTCCGTCCTCTGCTAGCTAGGCCCTACCTTTTCCGGTAGAAGTTAATGCCGTTGTGTTTTAATATTTCTTGAAGTGTTTTCATGTTTGCTGTCGTGTTTTCATATTTGCTGTCGCGTTTTCCTATTTGTTGTCATGTTTTCCTATTTGCTGTCGTTTTCATATTTGTTGTCGTGTTTCCCTATTTTCTGTCGTGTTTTCCTATTTGCCGTTGTGTTTTCCTATTTGGCGTTGTGTTTTATGATTTGCTGTTGCGTTTTTCTATTTTCTGTTGTGTTTTCATATTTGCTGTCGTGTTTCCCTATTTTCTGTCGTGTTTTCCTATTTGCCGTTGTGTTTTCCTATTTGCCGTTGTGTTTTCCTATTTGCCGTTGTGTTTTATGATTTGCTGTTGCGTTTTTCTATTTGCTGTTGTGATTTGCACTTCAGGGCCACTGTAAATATTGCTTTCAAAACATTATTAAAAGTAAGAGATCAAGAATATGTTGTCCATTTGAAATGATGCAACCTCAAATGGAACTGTTTAGGGGATCAGTGAGTGGGAGTGATTGCGGCATCAGTGGAGGATGTCTGTGTTCCGGGGAAGACATGAGGTTGTGACACCCAGCTCATTACAGGAGCACTGTGCGATTTGCCCAGCGGGGACCGATTAGAAAGCAGACTGCTGGCAGATGCTCAGCCTCTTAACGCTGCATGTCAAACTGCTTCATGCAACACTAGAGACATGAGAAGAATGCCTGTTCTCTCACTCACTTTAGTCTGTTCTCTTGCTGTTTCTCATTTTTTACATACAGAGCATGATGCTTTTGTGTCTCTTTCGTATCCATTTTTCATGCATACATGCCACTTACATCTTTATCCCTCTGTCTTGTTGTCTTTTTTTAAGGGACCTGGCAGCAAGAAACTGTCTGGTTGCAGAGCAAAATGTGGTGAAGATCAGCGACTTTGGGATGTCCCGTCAGCAAGATGATGGTGTCTACTCTGCAGAGGGCGGCCTGAGACAGATCCCTGTCAAATGGACGGCTCCTGAGGCCCTGAACTATGGTACGACACAACTTTTTCTGCCCTGCAGTCACAACCAGAAACACGTCTCCTGTTCCTCTCTGCCAGTACTCAATTAAAAACTGACAAACATGCCTTTGCTAATGTTGCCCCCTGCTGGTGTTTTTAGGTCGTTATACCAAAGAGAGTGACGTCTGGAGCTTTGGAGTCTTACTGTGGGAGACCTTCTCCATGGGAATGACGCCCTACACCAGCATGACTAACCAACAGACACGAGACGAGGTGGAGAAAGGTAAAGACTCATCAGGCTAAATAAGCCAAGTGTCAGTGTGTTTGTGTTCAGATGCCATTGAGGAAAATTCCTGCTCCTTCGTTGATTCTGACACTGATGCCTTTTCTGAACTCACAGTGTGCTAAGATGATGTCAATACCTGTCTGTGTTATGTTGCAGGATACCGTATGCCCACTCCACATGGCTGCCCTGTGGAAATCTCCAGGATTATGAACAGCTGCTGGCAGTACGACCCCAGAAATAGACCATCTTTCAAGAAACTTCGGGCTGAGCTTAGTGCCATATACAATAAAATGACATAATACAAGCCTGATTATTGGACATGCAAATAGAAAAAAAAGTGAAAAATAACTAATATTGGACCCATTTTGTTGTGGAAATAAACTTGGAATTGTGTTTTTGACTTGTAAAACATCAGTCGACCAGTGGATGGCAGCATTCTTGTTTCTTAACTTCTTGCCTTGTATGTCTGTTTTTTAATTCCTCCTCCTAAGAACAGAAGTCTTCAATCCATCTGTCTCTTTTGAGATAACACACAGGGTGCGAACTACGGGGGAGCTAGGGAGAGCTCGGCTCCCCTTAATAAGACATGGGCTTCCCTTAAAACGTGATTTGTGAAATTTTGGGGGGTCTCTAAAAATATTGACAATGTGTCATGTTGACGTGCAATTTCAGTTTTGTGTAATGTGATCATCGTGGATTATTTTGTGTAAAATTGCAAAAATATTAATTCATGTATGACGACGATTTAAACCTAATTCACAATTTATGAGTATCAAGGCGTGGCGGCGCTGCGGTGCAAATTCTACTCATGTTTAGTACATGTTAACTCAAAGATGGTCCATGGTATAGTTCGAACACTAGCTATGTTTCCATCAACACGTGTTTATCCGAATTAAGTGATATCGAATGAAAAATGCCTTATGGAAACAGTAAAATTCGATTGAATTTCATGAATATCAACTCAAAGGAAATACGTTCGGTCTTATCGGATTTTATCTTGATCGATATACGGCTTATGCAATAAACGCTGATGGAAACGTTATTTGCCGAATAAATAATGAATTGCAATTAAGTTTTAGGTCATTTTATGGTTGCAACCCGCCACAAAACGAAGAAGACGTTTTAGTTAATTTCCGCCCAGTATTTCCGCTCTGTTTGCACACATGGCGGGTGTCAACAAAGACAGATGTAAGTGGACGAACAAGGAGACGCACTACCGGGAGTGCCGACACAAATGTCCCTTATGATGCAACGATCGTCTACCACAGCCTGTAGTACGATTGATGGCCAGCCCTTTCTATTGACAAAATCCCTGTAGCCTTCAGCAGGGGGTCTAATCGGGACGTGAGTCCCGTCTATTGCGCCATACACCTGTGGCACAAGGTGTGCTCTAGAGTTACGCAGCGAGATATCATGCGCCTCATCCACTCCAGGTAGGTATATATACCTTCGCATCATCCTCGTTCGTATGGCAATGCACACGGTGTAAACACACCGGTGCACGGTGGTTTTGCTGACTCCAAACATTTCGCCTACCACTCTGTACTCTGCGCATGTAGCCAGTTTGTAGAGTGCAATGGCGATACGCTTCTCGGTTCGAATCGGAGGGCGATAGCTTGCGACATCTGGGGAAAGGGACGGGCCAAAAAAATTACACAACAGGTCAAATGTTGTCTTGGTCATCCGAAAATGCTTCAACCAAAGGGTTTCCGTGAAGTGTCTCTGAACCACGATCTCCCAGAACTGTTTGGAGCGCTGTCGTTCCCACACCACAGGCCGCCTCCGTTGTCGTCGGCATTTACGTGCATCTGCATCTGCATCATCATAGCAATGTATTGATAGCGTTGTTGTTTTATTTTTATAGCTTGATATGTCACTATCAGCTGGCACATAAGCACTATTACAACTTGTGCAATATTGATCATTTGTTGGTAGATGGCACGATCCATTTTGTCTAGCAAAACTTTGTTCGCAAATGTTTGCTTGAATGTTGTGCGATTCAGTGCGAAAATGAATGGAAACACCTTAAGATGTCTAAAATCAATTTGATATACCAATTTGATCGCAAAACAGTATGTGATGTCATTACGCACAGGTTTTTATTCGCTTTAAAGCCGTTGGATGGAAACACACTTTCACCAGTTTTTTTACCGAACTGTAGATAATTCGATTGACAATTGGACGGAAACTTAGCTACTGATAACACAAATGTGTGCTACTATGAACACAATGAACCACTGTGCTGTATATTATTACCATAACTGTTGTTGTGTGTGTGTGAAATATGCATATTTGTTTTCTTCCCAGGAGTAAGATGAGAAGATTGGTACCACTCTTCTTTATAAGCAGCTAGTTAGCTTAGCTTGACATTAAGACTGGAAACACACGCACACACACACACACACACACACACACACACACACACACACACACACACACACACACACACACACACACACACACACACACACACACACACACACACACACACACACACACACACACACACACACACACACACACACACACACACACACACACACACACACACACACACACACACACACACACACACACACACACACACACACACACACACACACACACACACACACACACACACACACACACACACACACACACACACACACACACACACACACACACGGTGGATGCAGGAAAAACCTGAGATGAGACAACAACCCTTTGGTTAGATAACAAGGCTGCCAATGTTGGCCAGGTTGGTTCAGTGGGTAGAGTGCACATGTACTTTGAGGTTTATGTGTCGACACAGAGGTCCAGGGTTCAAATCTGACCTGTGACAATTTCCTGCATGTCTTCCCCCTCTCTCTCCCCCTTCTCACCTAGCTGTCCTGTCAGAAATTAAAGGCAGAAAAGCCCAAAAAAAACAAAAACAAGGCTGCTAATGGAGACCATTTTGGGTTGCCAGACTTGTAGTATTATGGAACTTTTTCCTGGTATATGGTGGATAAACAGCCCTCGCTACATCTCTTAGCTTGTGTTAGTAGTATTAAAATAAAATGAAAACTGGAAGGGGAGCATGACTGCACTAGAAATAGTAGATATAATCTGGCAAAAAAGTCTTGTTTGGTCATTTGACGAAAACTTAATTCTCTCTTAGTTTTTACAACCATGTCAAGAGAACAGTAAACCCTGACCCTAATCTTGAGTCTCTGGCTTTAGTTGAAACAAGGCAAATGACATTGTTTAATGACACTGACATGTCTCATGATGTCTGTGTGGGTGTGTGATGTCATGGAGAGGTTACAGTGAATTGATACGCATCTCTATGGTGCAGCCTGGAGCTACTGTCTGGGCCTGAATATCATTGGCTCAGTGTCAGTTGTGCTGGGAGATTATTATAATTGTTCTTGAAATGATGTGCAGTCATTTAAGCCTAACTTGAAATGAAATCCTTTTCATATTGCAGTAACAAGACATTTCATGCCAACATTAATCCCACAGAGAATATAAACAGGAAATTCTCAGTGCAGAGATGCTGAGCTTTCAAACAAAGTCGCTTAACTTCTGTAATAAAGTTCACCAAATAAAAGTTTCTTCAGAAATACATACAAAAAAGGCAGTGTAGTGCATTAACAACTCCTCCGTGGACCGATCACCTTTTTACAGTGTTCTTGCAAGTTGAATGTATCAGCAGCTGCTTCAGCCATTGTGGGACTGACAGAACAAATTAAAGATTAGATGGCACAACAAACTACCGAAGTGAAACATGTCAAATAAATATGTCAGACACACCCAGTGAGGCTTTAATCTTTTTTAAGATGAGAAATTCCTGCAGTGAGGAAGGTGTGGCGCCTGTAACTCATCACCCATCTCGTTAAAGGTATGACTGCCATGTGTGATTCATTTCTTTTATTTTCTGACACTGAGAGCTCAACCGGTCGAGCATGTTCTGTAGCTTTTAGTTGTCACCTGACGTTGAGGCCTGCATTCGTGTTTATTTAGCTCCAAGGTAACAAATCATACAGATTTATATATCTGAGACATTGCACAAAGAATATATGTACCTAAAATAAACTAATTTTGGCTGTTCTAGTTGGAGAATTTCACCAATTAATGGGCTGATTTGGAAAGTAATTCAACCCCAATTAATATTTCATTCTGGATACATACCACAATTTTTATGTTACCTACATATGCCTTGTCTTTTAACTGTCAGATGTTGAGTATCTGTTGTTGAGCTATTATGCAATTGTAATTCATTCAGTAGTTTACAGACTGTGACACAATTTTACCTGTCAAGTGTCATACGAAGTGTGTGTAGCCTATGCATTTATTTCACCCACATCTTCAACACACAAACACAACTGACTCTGATCAGAGCTCCCAGGGACCTCACAATACTAGGGAAGTTAAAGGAACTCAAGGAAAAATGGTAAAACAGTGTTTTCAAAACTGTAGTTATTATTTTAGCCTTGTTTTTGCTTCTTAGATTCCCGATCTCGCTTGCTGTGAGCCGCTTGTACTTTTGTTCCTGTGCAGTGACGCAATAGAGATGAAAACTAGTAATAGTAATAGTAGTATGGAGTCTAGAGTGTGCAACTTATATTTCTTGAAGTGTTTCAAATTAACAAGTTGACACATTGAAAAAAACACAAATATGAATTTTTTAAATCAAAAAGCTAAAAGTAAAAGAAAACAAAAACATTTGAATACGTCTACTTCCTTATTGTGTCATAAATGATGAATTAATAATTACATTTAAAAATAAAATGGCAAAATCTACTAAAAAAAGTATCCCAAATGTTATGTAGTGTGTCTGTATGTTACACAACTCACAGTTAATTCGATGCTTTGACATTATTGGTTTCCATTATTGCTTTAATTTAACAACTTGCCTTCATATAATGATATGTCAGAAGTGTGCTATCTATAAAATTAAATGAGGTCTAACTAACAGGACAGCAACAGGAGCTTCGACAGGCCGGCTGCTGTGTGCGAAGAGAAATGAGATGAATATAATATGTTTTGATTATTAAATTGATGATGATACAATTTAGACCACCATGGGCTCCTTAAACATGTCATTTCAAACCCTAAATGAAAAAAAAAACAGTAGAAACCTGCTTAGGGAACTCAGGCAATGAATCATAACATCATCAGAAATACAAAATATGTCAGGCCGAATTTGGGGAAAGGTGTATAAAAGATTTTACTTCAATGGAACGATGCAATATTTAACTAAATGTAAATATCATATGGTTTTAGTCAGGAGCTGGAACAAGATAATAAAGAATATATAAGGAATATATACATGTAATATTGTCAGACAGTGTGGAATAAAATCTGCTTTAAGGGGAATTCAAGAAAATGGGATATTAAGGATTAAAAGATCTGTGATGTCACAATTGCTGCATTAAGAGTTCAGTTAATTATGCCAAACCACTACATCCTCATCTTATGAGTGTATAAGAATCTTAGCTTGTTTTTCAAATTAAACTTAGACTTAATTTTGGAGAGAACGATAATTCCAAGGTTGTAAGTATTTACTTCAGTAATGCACAAAATACAAACAAAATAAGCTACAATACAAAAATGTACATAACATTTTACAAAAAAATGACAGATGAAAATGGCTGTTTACACCAATTACATGTGTCCATTGTCACCTGTGCAGCTGACTGAGGCACACGAGGCAATTTGCATGTGGGTAAAGTTGTGTAATGGACCATATGAGAGACAAAGATGTTGTCTGACAACGGAAAACTCGTGTCTCCTCTGCAAATCATAACATTATAGCTGGGGGTTATCTGAGTGTCAGATCGTCTGCAGTGTAAAGGAGTTTTCTGTCACCAAGAAACAGCCGACTGCCTGACGCTCTCATATCTGTGTGACAACTGGCCGTACGTGTATTATGTTCTCTGAAATTCTTCTCTGGTTAGTCACACTCCCGCCCAGATCATATCAAAGTGCAAAATGTATTAATGACATTTTATTTCCTGGAACTAATACAAGGTATGTATTTTAATAATAAGTCTTGTTTTGCTGAAATGATAATGCATTTAATGAAATAAAGCAATCATTTGATGCCTTCTCACTTTTTCGAGTGTTAGAAGTTGTTGGTGTCACAATATTTGCCAAACACACTCTGATAGAAGTGGTCAACAGGTTGTGTGTGTGGATGTTTGTGACAAAGCGACTAAAACTGTGCACATAGAGTTTTTACAATCAACAGCTTGAAACATTACTTGGTGGTAATTCAATAGGCCTACGTATATGTTCATAGTGTGCAGACTCCATTTTCCATCTTTTTAAATGTTCTTCTTTCCAGCACCTAGTATTAATTTCTCTGGATGTGCCTGCTTTTGTAAACCTTTTAGTTGCAAGTGATTCCAATTGGCAGGCTTGATAGGATGCCCAATAACTTAAGCTTAAAAAAAGATAAGCTTTGCAATGATATGTGTCTCACTTACCTGTAGATTGACAGGTACTTATAATCTCTCGGCATCATTCCAGGGCTTTGTGCGCCTAAGCATGCGACCGGGAACATAACTGTAATGCCTTCAACAGATAAGATCTGAAACGTTCATGCAGTCCCTCTGTCACATGTTTGACCACTCCAGGGCTGAGATGTTTAAGGATAACATTGTGTTATTTCTTACACTTGTTTTGTTTACTCATTGCTGGTGTACTAGACTTTTACTGGTTAAGCAGTGAATTCGCGACTAAACTACATAAGACAATGCAGTACAACATAATAAAGTGCAAACATTCTGAAAACACAACACCAGAAGTGGGTCTGTCATAAAATGCTTTTGCTGATACTACAATTTATTATTAGGATTTATGATTAAACCCAATGTAATACTAGGGTAATATAAGTAACTCAAATAAGCTTCAACCTGTTTTGTATTTTTCTTTGCAGACCCACTCTTCATCATGTGGGCTTGTAAAACCTGCTAAATTCAGTGATACATTGCATATGATATTTGGGAAATACGTATAAATACAATAAACCATTACAAAGAAAACATTGTCTATTAAAGTAGAGCTGGAGTAAATACTGTAAATCATAGTTTGACTCTGGAGCGCAAGCTACATTATTTACAAAGAGCAGAATCTCGTCAGTTATAGCCAGCATATTGTGTTATATGAGTTAAAGAAGTTGAATGACTTGAAGAAGGTAAGCAGATAACATCTGGAAGGTTCTTATTGACACATGTGATGAACCCTTAAACTGGAATCTAATCTGTCAGATAAGTATCGAGTTTGGAATAAACAACCAGAACACAAAGTACATGAGCTAACCAGTGGGCAAGTCATGTGCCAAGTAGACATCCGTTTCTTTGTTCATTGTACATTATAGAGAGGCTGAACTCGGTGTGCTTTAATAAAACAAAATAATAAGTACAGATTTGTTTCTATTGAGCCATCACTCATTTTGAGTCATACTGATATTTATTGTCTGTCACTGACTGATATCACGCCTTTTTTCGTCTTCAGGCAGTGGTGAACTAAATAAAGAGAGAGACCTGAAGGGTAGAGCAGAAGTGACTGTGTGAATGGTACTGATATCGATGGTATGCTTTTTAATCGCTTATGAAACTGGATTCCCCAGTACATGTTCTTAAAGGGTCCCTAAACAAGGCACTCTCCCCCCAGCTTCTCCAGTGGAGAGACCGATAATACCAACCTGCGGTGCATCTTGTAAAAGATGCAAGACATTTCTACAAGTGCATCTCCATAGGAATTATTTTCCAGTGTGGAGGCATTTTGAATTTGACCTTTGATGACTTTCAAATGACCTTAAACCCTTTTTTTCAACTTTCTGAAAGCCATACATTGAATACAGCAGCCCTGGATATGTTCTTTTGCTTTAACTTTTCCTTGGAATCTGCTAAATGTTTGGTGGTGGTTGAGTGCTTAACAGTATTCTGCTTTCTCATTTGGTGCTGGATTTGTGTTCTCAATATAGCGACGCGTCATATGCAATCCATCATTTGCATTTTGCTATAACTAACTGGGTGCAACATTGGCAGATCTCCTCCAATTTCAGCAGCTGGGCAACATTCCACTGGAGACTAGACAATGAAGATGGCATATAGGCTGATATACTGATGGCACACAGTGCTAAGTAGCATAAAAAATGCTGGCTAATGTTTAACCAAAAGACGCTTCAGCGAATGAAAAGGAAAAAACTGACGGAGCAGCAATCTAACCCATACTTCCCATCCAGTGTTTCTGCTTGGGCAGTATGCCAGTTTTGTTCGGTAAGGTAAGGGTTGTAGAAATGTGGTCCAAGGACTGCGGTCCTGAAACTGCTGCTTCCTCTATTGCAGGAACATAGTATAGATCTACGAGGGCCTTTAGGTAACATAAAACGCGAAAGGCCCTCTCAAGAGCCAGTTTTTGGTTTGTCCATTCTGGGCTACTGTAGAAACGAGGCAGAATGCAAAATGCCAGGCTCCGTGGGACAGGACCTGCTCCATATAGATATGAAGGGCTCGTCTCTCTCTCGCACGCGTGCTCTGACTTGTTAAGCCAAAGAGGAGGGGCCAACTTCCAGCAAACGACAATGCTGCTTAGTAGACCTCTGCTGTACTATCAGTGGTTAGCAGCAGTGTAAAACTGGCTCAGTAAAACCTCTGTTAAAGTTAGTTAATTATTTAGTACCTGTGTGCGGGTTGTATGGGTTGGTGCGTATTTTTTACCTTTTGCTATGCATTAACCGCATCAATGAAGGCTTTTTAATATTTTCTCAACAGGAGTGCCTTGGTTTTCAGCTGTTCTGGTACTATTGGATTACCCCTGCACCAAAGACAACACTGTTAGACTTTTTTCAACGACCACCAAAAAGAAGCGCACCCACCTGCTTCCGACTTAGTTTATTATTTATTGTTGTTACATAAATATATGCACAGCACAAAGAGAGAATCAGACTGAGACAGAGACAGAGAAAGTTTAAAGTAACACACACCTATAATTAGTTGACAACTCTATTGATGATACGTAGTGTAAGCCTGACTGACAGGTGTGTTTACCCAGGACCAGTTTAATGTTCGCCCAGAGCAGATGGCTGATGCTCAAAAATTATTTCCAATACAGGACCAAGTGAACAGTCCTAGCAAGTCATTATGTCACCTGCAGTTACAGGTGTTGGATATATTTACCGTTACACTAAGGCCTGAAATGTACTACGTTGACCTACGTCTGACCTGGTCATTTTGTAATTATGGCTAGAAGTTGCCACATCACAAAATGATGCCATATCAAGTTAGTCTGTACTGAATTATTTCCATCACACATTTCTGCAGTGATTACTTTATTCCCTGCAGTGGTTACCTACCTCTTTTAGGAGGAGTGTTGTATAGTAAGGAGTGGTTTTCCTGCTAACAGGTAAGGTGTGTCCACCCCCTGTGTATGTCCACCCCCTGTGTGTGAGTGGAGAATTGGAGCACACCACCTATAAATACCTGCTGAGAAGCTGACAGTCACAGCTGAGCAGGCGGCCTGGCTGTGAAATGTGATAAGAGCATCATCAGCAAAGAGTTGTCAACATGGAGAACTGTTGTGAAGGCGCAGGAAATTTTTTTGGCCGGCAAAAGAACACCAATATTCGTGTTAGTCTGCCGGCAGTCTGCTTCGTCTGGCAGATTGCTATGATTATACTATTTGGAGTTTTCGTCCGGTATAACTATGAGTCTGACGTACGTGAATGGATAGAGTTCAAACATAGTCACAACCTCACCAGCGATATTGAAAATGACTTCTACTTCAGATATCCCAGTAAGTACAACACAAGACAGCCTGTAAAGAAATTCACCTTGCAATAAAAGTTAAATGCAGGTGTTGTTACAGTGATCCTGTGATGTTGGCCATGGACTAACAATGTTTTTTTCCCCACTAATGGCGAATGGTTGGCTATGATTGCATTCTTAGCTATTTCAAAAATATTAATTTTCAAATTTGACATATTTCTTAAAGCTGCAACAGATTTAATTTCACTCTCCTGTTTCTGTCTTTGTTTTGTGTTCATTGCAAGACATTGACAGAGGCCCTCTCTTCTACTTGCATCTAAGATTAAAATATTAGAATATCACTTTTCTTGGCTTACTTATGACACTGGCCATTTGGCAGCAATTGTATTCCCAATATGTTGTAACCTTGTGATGAAATTCTCCATTTGCAAAGATATATTAAACACAGCATTCAGTTTAAACGAAATGGTTGCAATCTCAACATGCAACATTAATTACAAATCTATGATTATATGTCTATTAGAAACTTAAATTCAGTCTATAATTACCCTAAGTTAATTAATGTGAAATAGAAAATGAAAGTGCTAGAGAGAAATATATTTCTTTCTGTTTCTCATTGAATGCCATTACAAAAACATGTCAAACTTCCCTCTCTCCAGGCTTTCAGGACGTCCACGTCATGATCTTTGTTGGATTTGGTTTCCTCATGACCTTCCTCAAACGCTACAGCTTCAGTGGTGTGGGCTTCAACTTCCTGATCGCTGCCTTTGGTGTTCAGTGGGCTCTTCTCATGCAAGGCTGGTTCCACTCGCTCGACCCCATCACCGGGAAAATCTATATCGGAGTAGAAAAGTAAAAAAATTTTACTGCAAGAAAAAAATAACATATTATATATGTACATATATATATATGTATTTTTTATTTTTTTTATACATCATCAATCACTAATTGTGTTGCACATGTGTGTTATGTAACTCAAAAACTGAGACACATTCTGTACCTGTCAAGATTCAAGATTCATGTACGTGGAAAAGTTTCTTTTGTCACCAAGTGACAATAATATTATGTCAGGCCCTACCTCGTCATGTCCTTGATGCCAAGCAGACATCCTTTTCATAACAAAGTGGAAGTTTAATGTAATGGCCCTAATGTGCAGGCTACAATTTGCACAAAATGCAGATTTAAGCTTTAGCCGTTTTTCCACTAAAGCAGGGTTAACTCATGGCTGATTCACTTGTTTGGAGACCCTTAATTCACTATTAGGGCCTGTTTTTTTTGTAAACTGTGTATCGTGCAAACTATGGTATAGAAGTGCAATGCTAAATCCGTGGAGTACTCTTTTAAATACAGTGAACACAGCAGATTATACATGGCAGCTTTATTATACACTCACCCAGAGAACAGTGCCCCTGTGTGAATACAACCTAATATAGGAATACACTCTCTCTACAAGACAGGGCCACATCATTAGGTAATAATGAATTCACTGATATTGTACTTTAGTGGTGCCAAATCCCTAACAAATGTTTGGTTCAAATCAAATTACCAAAACCATCTGACATGCACTGAACCTTAGACTTTTGGGGACCATGGGGGTCTGGGGCCTAAGGGTAGTTGTCCACTTTGCCCAGTTGGTAATCCAACCTTGCTTTGACTCCTCACAATAATTTGGTGCATCATTTATTGCTTGTTTGGTCATTAATGTTTCCACTCACTCTGACCTTGTTCTTTTCCTTGTCCCCCATAGTCTGATTAACGCAGACTTCTGCGTTGCCAGCTCTCTGATTGCCTATGGTGCCATCCTGGGAAAAGTAAGCCCTGTCCAGCTGATGGTTGTCGCCTTATTTGGCGTCACGCTGTTTGCTGTGGAGGAATACATCATCCTCAACCTTCTTCATGTGAGTCTCACCAAACACAATCATCCCACAGGAAACTTTGTCACTGTTCGAAAGGTGAGAATTTTCCTTCAATCGTTATTTAGCAATATCTTTTTTGTGCTGCTTATTCCTACAGTGTAGAGATGCTGGTGGCTCCATGACTATTCACACCTTCGGAGGGTACTATGGTTTGGCCATCACTAGGGTTCTCTACCGACCAAACCTACACCAAAGCAAACGCCTCAATGGATCGGTCTACTACTCTGATGTCTTTGCTATGATAGGTAAGTGATTTATATTTTACAGTTTTAAACCTCACATGTCAGTGTTTTCTTTAGTTCATTTGGCATATCTAATTTTTTATATTCATCATTGTTAAAACTGCTCACTTTGTTGTAAATGTGCTAATCTAACTGTGGTTTGATGGACTTTCTCTCATAGGTACACTGTTTCTGTGGATGTTCTGGCCCAGTTTCAACTCGGCCATCACAGAACATGGCGACGGACAGCACAGGGCAGTCATCAACACTTACCTCTCCCTCGCTGCCTCTGTTCTCACTGCGGTGGCCATCTCCAGCATGTCTCAGAAAAGAGGAAAACTGGACATGGTAATGCCATGTCACTGAAAAACAACAAATCTACAACCAATCATCTATGTATTTGTCATTTTCATTCATTCATCTCATGACTAACATGCTGTTTTACCTGACAGGTGCATATCCAGAATGCCACTCTGGCAGGTGGTGTTGCCATTGGAACAGCAGCAGAGTTCATGATCACTCCTTATGGTTCACTAATCGTGGGTTTCTGCAGTGGCATCATCTCCACCTTTGGCTACATGTTTTTCACGGTGAGACTGCAGTCTTTCACCTCCTAACTTTTAATCTGAGAGAACACTGGAAATACTGGAAACGGAAACTTTAAAAAAAGAGGCATAAAAAACTGTAAAATGAAGCCATCAGTTGTGGGTTGTATTAAAGGAAAATAAAAGGATTATAAGAAGTAACTCAGTTTAGGAGAAGGCACTAAAATTAAATGTAAGATAGAAAAAAGTCCCATGAACTGATGCAAGGTGTTGTAGCACACTTCAAAAAGTTAGTGGCGGTGCTGATGACTTTCAACCATTATTTAGTTAGAGGAGACATGTCTGTGTTTTCAAATGGATTTTGTAATGAGACACTTCACATTAAATATATTTAAAACATGACCTAAAATAAAGTTTTAAATATTGATTCTGGGGTTTTAAAAACCTGATGAGGGTTTTACATGACATAAATACATACAAATTACACGTTTTGAGTTTTTAAAGGCTTATTCTGATGTTTTAGAGTCAGTAACTTGGATGAAATTAAAAGAATTTCTATACCACAATTATGTTCCTATGCCATTGTGGAGAAGGATTTGAAAATACATGCAGTCCATGATGGTGATATATAATGTATAGCATATTTAATTTTAAAAGTTAAGTGAAAATATAAACGTTGAAGAAACATAACAATATGAGAAATTACAGGTTTTTAGTTTTTTTGCACTGGCCGAGAATATGCTTATGACCTCTGTATTTTTCAATTCATGACTATGGCCCTGGTTACACATCATGTTGTTTTTCTCATTCAGCCTTTTTTGGAGAAATACTTCAAGCTCCAGGATACATGTGGTATCCACAACCTGCATGCTGTGCCAGGGATGCTTGGCGGATTTGTAGGTGCCATTGTTGCTGCATCTGCCAGTGTAGACGTCTATGGCAGAGAGGGGTGAGGGACTGGCACACACACACACACACACACACACACACACACACACACACACACACACACACACACACACACACACACACACACACACACACACACACACACACACACAGCTTGAAATAACGGACCTTCCCTGTTTGTTGACTCCAACACAGTGAATGAAAGCACTCACTGACATGGTAGCACACACCCAGATTTCAGGTGTTGTGCAGATTAAACGCTGATTGCTCAGATTAAAAGTTATTTTTTGTTCCTAGGTTGATCAAGACATTTGCCTTTGAAGGTGATTTTGCAACCAGATCTGTATTAACCCAGGGAGGCTACCAGGCTGCTGGCACATGTGTGGCTATTGCATTTGGACTTGTTGGAGGAGCACTTGTTGGTGAGTTTGTGAAATGTTTTGTGTATCACAGTACTAAAAGACTCAGGGAAACAGTTCCATATAAAGCAGCGTGTTTCAATAATTATGATAAAGAGATCCAGAGGCATGACAATGTTTATTTCTCTCCACATGTAGTGGGATGTCACTTACAGTAAAATAGTATCTTTCAATGTCAGTGTTTCTGTGTGTAACAATAGTTATTTGATTATATTCTTTAAGTGCAAAATAGGTTTTAACTGCATCATGGCCAAGAAAAAGGTATTGAAACTGAAGTGAGAAGTCTTGCTTAATGCCTTTTCCTTCTCTCTTCAAAGGTTTCATTCTGAAGTTCCCCATTTGGGGTGACCCTGCTGATGACAACTGCTATGATGATGAAGTTTACTGGGAGGTAAGAGTGCTTTTCAACCACTAGATGGTGGTCTTGCCCCTTTTTGAAGAGTGAGAACACTATTAAATTACACCGATGGATTTCTGGCTCATGATCTGATCCCATGTATCCGTTTCAGGTTCCTGAGGATGAGGAGACCATCCCTCCTGTTTTGGAGTACAACAACCACATGATACACAAGCACCATGACATGTAAGCTAACTCACACGTACAAATCCTCATTTACTCCTTGCTCTCTTGAATTCTCATTACATTAAATGTGATTTTCTTCTTTTTGTTTGACAGATCCGAGTCAAACTTCTCTGTGGAGCAAAGTTAAAGGTCAACACACTCATATCAATTGGACCTTAATACAACTGTTATACACCACTAATTCATGAAGGAGCAACGTTCAAATTAAATTTTACAAGAAAGGAACAATATTTTTGACACAAAGGTCCTCTGCCACTCTTGTCTTGCAACATTTACACATGGTACATTTGTCTAACACCTTTGCCAATGATTGGAAGCTTAATGTTATGACGATGGAGACCAAATATCTCATTAATGGAAAAATTATCCTGAATCAAAACTGGTATTATTTTAGAAGGAAATTTTAAACTATATTTGCTTTCTCTTTCACTTTGGTTGAAACGTTATATTATTTGCAGATGCGTAATGATATCATGAGAAGTTAAAGACTCTTTGTTTATGTTGTGTAAGCTGGTTATAACACACAGAAGAACTGAGAAAAGTTTGTAGATCACTTATTGTACATCTTTTATCTTTAAGGACCGTAGAAAGCTCTGAATTATTTAATGTATTATTACATTTTCATTGATAATGTTTTCCATTGTATTTTTCATGAATGAAACGTCTGTTAATATACAGTTTATTTAGTTGTGCATGCAAATAGAAGGCATTAAGTGAATAATCAATGTTTTTTGTGCAGCCAAATTAGGCAATTTTTGAGTTGTATGTCTTACTGAAGCTGCATTGTTGACACTGTATAACAATCTATATAAGCATATAAAGAGAAATTCCTATTTTATCTGCTTTTATATATTTAACTGTTTTAACTGCTCTTCAATGTTTAATTTCTTATACTGCACTGTAACTTTTTTTCTCATATTTTATCTGTTTTAATTTTTTAATCTGTTTTCATGTAAAGCACTTTGAATTGCCCTGTTGCTGAAATGTGCTATACAAATAAAACTGCCTTGCCTTGCCTTGCCTTACTTAGTTATTTCTTTCAAATAATGTATAGGTCTTTGTAAGCTGCAAGTACGTATTTTAACCCCATTATTTGTTTGGAAGTTTTTCGTAATTACTGTAACTATAATACAATTTCCAATGATTTGGTTGCTATGTGTTGAATTTTATATCTCCAATACATTATATTTGATTTTATGTGAAAATCAGCTTGTTTTGTTATTGACATAGTTTCAGATGTACACATTCATAAATCACATGTAACTGAAAGACCCCATCGTAACATGGTATATTTAGGGGGGTAGTGATGCCGTAATTAGCTCAGGATATTTCCCTCTGGGGTCTAGACACTGGTGGTGGTGAAGAGAGTTGCCAAAAACCTGGATGATGGAATGTGGAGCAGGACTGGGCGTTGATATGATGAAGACTGGAGGTGAAGGTGGAGGAGGGTCACATACGCTCATACTGAAATGACAAATGACAGCAGCAAAGAGGAGAAAGGATTTGGAAGTTTGACAGCAAGGATATGATTGGCTAAGAGAGATTGAGGCAAAATCTGGTTGGACTACTTAGAGTGAACATCCACAGAGTAGAAGCAAGAGAGAGATGAGAATGAATGAGAGAGTAGAGGGAGTCTTCCTGATTGAACTTTCGCTAAGCTTCATAGTAGGACAGGATGAGAGCAGTCTGTATCCAGAGCTGTCCAACAGGCCTGGATTTTAATCATTTTAGGGGCAAGGCCACATGGCCTTTGGTGTTGTCATTTTCTTCAGGGCGAAAATAATGAATTCAACTTATGTGCTCAGGGTTTCACTCCACAGTGTTGCCCAATAAGAAATCAGAATCTCGACAAACAACAATAGTCTAAAAACTGTATTGACAGGAAAGAGGCAGATGACTAAACAGGGTTTTTTTGAGGGGCAGAATAAGGCTAAACTGAGGAGGCACCTGGTCACCATCAACATTCCTGCCCTGCCTACCAGGGTTGCTTTTCATGGCTGTTTGTCAAATAAATAAAATGGCTGTTTTCACTGATGCATTGCAGCAGCTTGGCAGCAAGAAAGTAGCTCAGGGAGAAAACAAGTGCCCAATAAAGCACATCCAAAAGTAAGCAGCCCAAAAACCTGACCAGAGATTGCAAGTATGTGGCAGCTGGTGCCATGACAACAAAACTACTGCTTGTCCTATGGAAAGAACAGTGAAGATGCCTGCTTTCACAATGGCAAAAAAACATCCAAATAATTTCTTCTGTCACATGGAAGCAGGATGACAAAACAGTACAAATATCAGTTTTTACCATGGCAGAAACAGCACCTATTCTTGCTGCCACAGGAGCAATTCTGGAGAGTGACTCAGTGAGCATATCAACCAGTATTTGGCCACAAAAGTAGGCCAGTATGATGGTGACAATAAATGGTGAGTAACTGATGGCACTATATGTTGTTTGATGACAAATTCTGCTTTTGTCAATAAAAAAGCGATAGCAATGCTGGCTCTGGTTAGCGTGTAAACTGTGAACAGTAGAGCCCGTCTCATGTTCAAAGCAGCAGCATATCTCGTCTTAAGGGAGCTCCTGTGTAAGATCTTAGGGTCTTGTCTTCCTGTTGACCTCTGCAACTGGTCAGGTTGCTCAATGGCTGCTAACAGTTACTTTTAGGCTACTTGAAGGGGACACCTGTCTGCTCCAAGAGGTGAAGAATAAAAAATTCCTCTGCTTTTTAATTTTTTTACGATCCTCTCAACAAAGGTTGAAAATCTACTTTTACAAATCGTTCTGGTAACCCTCTTTATAAACTTCTACTTGGTTACTGTACTTAGGCCCTGTTTACACGATGACGCTCGTGGGTGAAAACGAAAAAATATTTTATCGGATGTGCCTTTCGTTTATACGGCGACAGCGTTTTGGGGGCTTAAAAACGCAAAAAAGTGAAACCACCCTCCAGAGTGGAAATCTTAAAAACGCTCCACCGTTGCGTTACTGTCTAAAGGGTAAAAACGCAAAAGTCTTACGACAGCGGTGTGGAGAGAGACGAGATAAAGGCGTCCAGGTAGTCTGTTGTTACGGAGTAGGCTACAGAAGGCTCCGGTTATCTAAAAGATTTTCAATGTAATGGCTCAATATTTAAATGCTTTCGACAATGTGGATAAGGTTGTTATAGTTCGATGACCATAATATGTAGATATGAAGAGAAAGAGAGAGAGCGAGTGGCAGCGGCCAGAGGAGGGTTTGCTTCAGCCTCCTCTGCCCGCTACCTCTCGCTCTCAAGCAGCGGCTGAAGGGCTGCGAGGCTCAGGATATTGGTAGTGCTCCCGTGGGTGCTGTGCTGTGGCTTATCACGGTCGACTGTGCCGGTCATCATCAGACAAACATGCAACTCCACCTCCTCGTCTTTCCAGACAAGCTTTTGTTGTTCGCTTCAACATGTTTTGGTTTCGCGCTACTAAAGAGAGAAGTAGAAGGAAGGTTCTACCAAAGCCCGTCTACGGGAAATTCTTTGGTTCTACCAAAGCCCGTCTACTACCTTATTAGAAATTCTTTGGTTCTACGTAGGCGCGCGGCATTGGTGGTATTGTGTGGCAGTGCCACCTAGCCACCTGGCATGCATACTACATCAGATTTCACACACTTTTGCGTCACCATATGCAAGCAGATTTCCCCCCCAAAACTCTTGTCTAAACGCGGAATAAAAAGTAGGAACGCAACGCCACTTTTGCGTTTTCTCTTCAGATCGTTTCCGTCTAAACATAGCTTAGTTCTGAGTGTTCTGGCTTTATGATGTGCCAGAGAATTCTAAAGGGGGCGGGGCTGCAGATGATAGAGACAGAGCGCAACCTGTCATACTCAGAAAGGCACGGCCACCGAACAGAAAACTGAGTTTTTATCTTACAGTCACTGATACAGACGTGAGGAATCAGCAGGTGGAATGGGAAGACTGCGGATCCTGACACCAACCTCACGATATGCCCGACGTTACGTTTGCAGCAAGCATTTTGTTACCAAGTCAAATATCTAAATGTCAGTTTTAGGCTAACTATATTTCTATAAGTGAAGCTAACACATGTAACATCGGGCATAGGCTATAGCCTAGGCCTACAGTAGGCCTAACGTTCTTTGTTTTGCGCTCAAACTTCTCGGTTTAAAACCTTTTGAGCTCAGAGATGACACTCATCTTACTGAAATTAGCAGCAATGCTGATGGTTTTGTAACTTTTGCTGCAAAAAACTCTCTAGCGTTTGTTTTAGGGCCACTTGATAATGCTTTTGAAGCGCTTTAATTAATCTTTCTCTTTTCTTTTGTTCTAGCCTACTTTGGTGGTCGACCATAGTCACATAATTGATAATAATAAGCTATAGTTCGCTCCATTAAAGCAGGCTGGTAATATCACAAGAAGACTTATTATTCATCCATCAGATGTCACACATATCACATAGCCCTGTTTGAAATATTTTCTTATTAACTACAATTCCTCTTTTAGCCTACTGCACATGGTGGAGGTATGAGGTAAAAAATAATGAGGGAATGTTGTATCAATAGATAATTCTCTGATTTTACTTAAGTCAAGGTTCATGCAACAGAAGTGTTACCGCTGCATTTTTTTAAATCAAAACTTCTGTCCTTAGACATATAGCATAAAGACAATTATATGTACGCCTATGTATACTATGACTTGTGTGATATCTCCTAAATACATTTTAGGGTGAGCAGTAGTCAGTGTTATAGTTTGTCAATCACAGGTTTTGATTGAACAAACAAGATAAGAAGTTGCATGCAGTCAACAAAAACTGTGATGCATATGTTTTGTTTCAGGAGTACACATGAATATTTCTCTCCAGCTGGGTGCCAGCAGGTTTCTATTTTTTGTTCTCATGAGGACACCTACTGGACTCATCTACACTTACATTTATGTTGCAGTATTAGCAAAAGACAATTCCAACATTTCATAATAAACAATTTACTGTTTGTACTAATTGTTTGTATGATTTTTTTTACAACAACACAAATCAAATTACCACCTGGCATGACAGTAAAAGATATACTAAAACAGGAAACTATAATTCTCTAAAATTTGCCTTAATTAACCTTTCATTATCACAGTGCTTATTTTGGCAAATACCCAGCTGATAATTGTAAATCTTTTTTTTATTATTATTTAGATAAACTTAAATTGGAAAAAGGCTTTACCTAACCTTTCGTGAATTCTGACACTGTTTCCAGCACAGTTTCAATAGTAACAACTTATAATTCATGTGACTCTGACAACTCAAGGACTCAAGTAGCATCAGCTTTAAATGCCTGTGAACTGATGCTGCTTGAATGAGTGGAGAAAAATCCTCATCTCTATGACAGCTGTCTACAGCTTCATTTTGACTGAAGGCATAAGTGTGGAGAGTCTAAACCAGGAGCCAGAGGAAGTGGACGTCTGGCTCCTTCAGGTCATTGTGGGCTTGTTTGTTGCCTCCAGGGTTTCTGGTCCCTCTGGTCCCTTTATTCTGATGGTAATGAGGCTTGGACAGGCCGGTCAATAGGGTCATTTCCTGACCATTCACTGTGCCATTAATGAACTCTAAATACACTGGGTGGACATATGCTTTGTGCTAGTCTTGTCAGTTTGGCTGGTGGCAGAAGCTTTATTGAGTGAAGGTCTCTAAAAAGGCCTGATGGGGTTAAACAAGTTAACTGTTAAAACACTGCTGGGGTCCAATACCTCAGAGTCTGTGTTGTTAGTACAATGAAACACAACATTTACATTTTGTCAGACATGTACCTTACTATAGATGCACTGCTTTTGACCATCTACAGATCTGTTTTAATTATTCACATCTTTATAATTACATTATAATTACATTTAGCTGACCCTTTTATTCAAAGCGACTTCCAATACAATTTACACTCATTCACACACCGATGGCAATCAGGAGCAATTGGAGGTTGAGTGTTTTGCCCAAGGACACTTTGACTGACTGCAGGGTCAGGGATCGAACCACCGAACTTCTGATTGGTAGCAACAGCGGTGTACCAGCTTGTGTGGTTGTCTTCTGTCTGTTCAGTCTTCTTGAACTTGTATTACATAATCACTAATAGATTCAGGAAACAAATACTGACACACAGAAGCAAGGCAGTTTTATTTATAAAGCACGTTTAATACATAGAGGTAGGTTCAAGGAGCTTTACAGAGAAGTTAAAAAAGGGGCTGAAGATTTCAAGTTTGAAAATGAAACATCTGGGGGTTTACAGTTAAAAAGAAATTACTTTACCAGACCTCTGTAGTCTCCTTGAGGACAGCGGCTCGAGGCGACATTAGCCACGACTACCATAACACACCCGAATCTCCTGGGTGGTTAAGTTGTATTGTTGGTAATGCAGGTGCAAGAGTTTGACAAGGAAGTAGAACGAGCAAAATAAAAAAGACAATATCTCTGGTACTTTTACATTTTACATTATTACAAGAACTACGTTTGGCACAGCTGTACCTTCATCAGAGTCCTTTCAATCAAAAACCAAAATGATCAGAATGTGACTCTGTGGTTTCAAGATGTTTGTTTGCTTGCGCTGTCAAGGCTACAAAGGCTACAAATCAATCTGTGTAATCAAATCTATTACCCTCTATAAAATAAACAGGAAATGCAGAAGTTTTCTTTTAAATAGAGATAGAGATAGAACCACTGTAACAGAGATGTTTCTCTTAAATCACTGTGCAAACAGGCCTTGCAGTGACCTGATGCCAGAGGAGAGCGGACGCAGCTCGTCTTGTGAATCATATGACCCTGGGGAGAGTGTTTGTGAAACCACTTGGTCTGCTATTGTCCTCCTGGGACTGGCCTCCTTTGAAAAGCTGCAGAAAGCCTGTAATCAGATTAAAGGTTGCTGGGAAAGGGAGGAGGGATTTTTGAGGAATAGTGAAGAGGTCGTGGAAGTTCTCTAATCAGTACCTGCCATTGAAGTGCAGAAGAGTGGCTAAATAACGCAGCAGGAGGGGAGGCAGGAGCCAAGCTGGAGGGACAAATTGGCCTGTTGTTGGAGGGGGATAATGGGACAATGAGGGAGGGGAGTATAATCAGTGAGTATAGAGTGGGGGAGAATAGGTGCAATGGGAAAAGGAGGAGACTGAAGAACTCCAAAGGCGGTGGCCTTGTCCCATCCTGCCCTTGCAATTATATCACCTTTGTGAGCTGATTGGAGCAGGCTGCAGAGTCCATCTGGGCTTTTAGATGGACGTAACAACCTACATTTTCTCACTGTCCTCGCCAAGCGGTCTCACCGGGTCACTCAGCAGGATTGTGGTCTAAATGAAGCTCATCAGCACACTCCAGCCCTTCTAGTCTATATCCACAACGTACTACTTCCGGGATTGCTCCGGTCCCGCAGGAAATTCTGCCGGATGCATGTTTAATCGCCAATGTCTGTTTCCTTCCACTTTCTTTGTGTTGGAATTTTAAACTCTGGTGGATTTATGAGGACTATGGTTAACTGCGCCTCAGATCTCAGCATGGTAAATTGAGACAGCTAGCTAGACTATCTATCCAATCTGAGTTTTCTCTCACACGACAATTTTTTGAACGTACACGTTCCACCAAAACAAGTTCCTTCCCAAGGCTATTTTGCAGCAGCTCTGTGCGGAGTTTAGCACCGCCCACGACGATTGTGATTGGTTTAAAGAAATTCCAATAAACCAAAGCACATTTTTCTCCCATCCCGGAATGCTGTGTGGACTAGCCAAACCCTTCTACAAGCGCCTTGGAGGATGGTCTGGCAAAGCGAGACTACATAATACCTAACTGCCACATGATCTTGACAATCATTAGTCACATCTCCATGCTCTCTCTCAGACTATTTAATCGTGTTATCTCGTTTGAAACACACAAGGCTGGAGATGAAGTTTGTTGAGGCAATAAAACCCTAAATTCTAACAATTAGCATTAACCCCCCTTACTGGCGATGTCCTATCACAAGATATTCCACTGAGTGCAGAACTCCACCAATCTCTCTGTAGGATCCTTTCTGTCATTGTAATTACTCATCAAACATCCATTGCCCGAACAACAGGCATCACTAAAGGCCAATTTTTTATTCAGTTGACAAGAGTCCATTTGTCTAGGTCAAAGGGGAAAGTCTCAGGGGGGAAGACTTCTCTGCCAGCACTGGTGAGCAGGAGAAGCAGAAAAATCACTATTCATAGCAGGGGAGTGCATTGATTCGGGCACAAAGGCCACTAGTTCCCCGCCTAGATTGAAAGAAGTAGAAATCAGAGCTGCTTTAAAACATGTGCGAGGATTTCAAACTGAATGGTTTAGCTAATTAGCAGCTCCACCTGCCCTCAAGCCCTAATTAGTGCTTAAGAGATAGTATCTGATTATAATTAAAGAAATAAAAACTGCTTGTTAATTGCTTATTGCCAATATTTTCATACAATTAAACATGACTGTAACGTTTCGCATTTTCTTTGCTTACATGTAATGGTTCACATGCAGAATAGCAGCAAATTGACAGTCTGCTGTGTTTTAGCTCAGTGTAGAGAGACAAATGATTCTGGGAAGGGGAAATATTAAACCCGGTTTGGAATTGGAATCTCTGTTTCTGGCCCATTAAGTTTACTCTACAACTGCTTTAAACTTGAATGCCAAGTTCTTAGACGGTAATTAATGACAATTGTCCCAAAAGAGGGACATTTTATATCCTTTGTACTAGTGCCCTGGTGAACCTTAAAAAATGTTATGGCATTGACAGAGGCTACTAAAAAAAAGAGATGGGTTGAATAGTAATGGAATAACATAAAGTAAAAATAAAGATAGGCCACAATAAAAGAGAGAGAGAGAGAGAGCGAGAGAGAGAGAGAGCGAGAGAGAGAGAGAGAGAGAGAGAGAGAGAGAGAGAGAGAGAGAGAGAGAGAGAGAGAGTCCAAATGGTGATTTTGGATGATTTTATGTTTTGTTATGTTAATGCTCATAATACTGTTTATTGTGTTCTTTCTGAATATTTGGACAAATTGTATTTTGATGCTTTGGCAACTTTGTTGTTGAAACTTTCATGCCAATGAAGCCCCTTTAAAATTGCCTGAATTTAATTAAGAGAGACAATAAGAAGTAGGACTCTTATGGAAAACTGCTCATAGAATTCCTCTACCATCTGGTGTGAGCAGGTACAACAAATGAATACACTTTTTGTGTCTGTCCTTTCAATAGAACCACTAAAACTGCTATAATTAGAACAGAGACAGAGACTTAGGGTTTATTTATTTATTTTCTCAGGAATATCAGATGCATTTGACACACAAGTATGTTGTCATCTGGACACAGAAAGGCCTATACCGGACTGCTTTGACAAAGTTTTAAGGCATTCTCATTACTATGTTGCTGCTGGTGTCTCACTGCAGGTTGGTCGCTAGGCAAGACAGTGTGCTGAAAAGTGCATGCAGTAAGTCTATCAGTATCACCATCCTCTTGGAGTTTGTGATTGAAAGGGCTTTTACAGTATGTGCTTTAGTGCTCTTTTGCAAACGCATACAGAGATGCATGATCAGACACATGCACACACAGACATACTGTTAATACACTCAACTAAATTGGTCAGGTTATACACAAATTTTGATTTAAGATGTTTTTTGTAAGCAATGTTTAGCCTATGTATGATCTTATAACAGTTTCACATAACTTGCTGTATCATGTAGAGTGCCTCTGGACTAAGAGTGTGCAGGGAGCAATAGAGTATCCAAGTATACCATTATGTTTCAACAAGAAAATATTGATTAGAAAAAACAAAAGAGAAGTTAAATAATTCCATTATATGATGCAATAATGTTTATTTCCAGTGTATTGCGCTGCTAGCTGTATGCCAGTCATAATCAATCTTTTTTCCCTGAAACCGGTCAGGTTTTTTTAACCTATTTTCTCGAGGCTTTTAATAATTGCTCTGCTTAAAAGAGCCTTTTTTCTGTGGCCAGTTTTTTTTTTTTTTTTTAAGTTCCCCTTACTGTATGTGAAGCTGACTAAGCACTTGGCCTCTTCACTCTTCTTTTTCTAAGTGACTCAGGGTAAAAAGGGCCAATGTGGCATCCTGACAGTAACTACTGAAAATAAATACATCCCACCAACAAATCGTTCTCCTTTCCTGAGTGATGGCATGCAATGTGGTAGGACTGCAGTAGTTATCGTTTTTGTAAAGAAGAGCTTAGTCAAAGATAGCCTTAAAAAAGGAGATGTTTAAAACAGAAAAAAATCTACCATTGTGAAAGCAGAATTACTGATTTTGAAAGTGGAAGTACACAATCTCTCACATCTCTTTATAGCAATGCAGTGGATGTAAATAGTTGTTTTACACTCCTGCTCCATGTGATACAGAGACTGTACGAGCTGCACAAAATCCTCTCTGCACCAAATTCAACAAGCACGCCGACTGTGTACCAGGTGCCAATATATTTACACACTTCAAGTGCACCACATAAGACTTGCAGGTAAAATACTGTATCTTCAATAGAGACCATCAGCTCCAAGTTAAAGCTGATGAGACCCACTGACAGAGAGGGGGCAGTAATCAAGTGCAAATGAAGCAGGGAAAGTCATAGAAAAAAAGGAGGGAAAGATGGAGACAGGAAAGGAGGGGAGAAGAATGATTCTCTTGGGAAGGGAGGGTGTTTGGGTGAAAAGCAACAGCATATGTATTGTTGGAGGCCCTGACTCGCCACCCTGGAGAGCTCCCTGTTCCCACGGTTTGCTCAACAAACAAACGCGCCCCCATCCTCCTCCCCCCACACACACACACACACACACCACACACACATAACACACCACGCCACACCACACACCACCATGCACCCGCACGCAGTGGTGATGTCATTAATTACCATCAAAATGAGCATGACAGCAAGCAAGTGTGTGTGTGTCTGCCAGCGAAGCTTTGTGTTTGTGTCTGTGTCTGTGTGTGTGTGTGTGTGTGTGTGTGTGTGTGTGTGTGTGTGTGTGTGTGTGTGTGTGAGAGAGAGAGGGAGATGTAGGGAATGAGAAAGAAAGAGACCATTGTCCATTCTGAAATAAAGAAATCTCCACTGAAGCATTGTAAATGGAAAAGGCAGAAAAATGGACCAAATTCGGGGATCTTTGAGTGAGAGCTGGGCTGTCACATCTCGTCAGGGCCTCACAAAACCTGATGTGCACACATTGCCCTGCCTGGCTACAGAGATGCACTGTGGCCCTGTGATTCTATGTAATTCAGTATTTTCCCTCGCAGCCTCACAGGCACAGGGATCCTGGTTTTATTAACACTCTGTGTGTTTGTGTATGTGTGTCCACATGTGTATGTGTGGATCTTGCATGTGTGTAAGCTTTTTTTTTGTACAACAAACATCAACAATTACCAACAATTAACAATCTTAAAATTGGTAATTTTTAAGGTATTTGGTTATTGCAGCTATAAGATATAAGGGTAGAAGTAATTGCAATTCATCCTGAAGGGGTAAGTGAGTTTGTCTAACAAATTTCATAGAAATTCATCCAGAGTTTGTCTACACAAAACTAAAAATGTGAACCTCATGGTGGCACTAGAGGAAAAGTCAGGGGATCACCTAAGGCAGTAGGATTCATCCTCTGGGAACCATGAATGTCCGTTCAAAATGTCATGGCAAGCCATAAAATAGTTGTTGAGAGATTTCAGTCCGATCCAACGGGTTGGACCGACCAACGACTTTTCCATTCCTAGAACCATGACGTTAGCATGGCTAAAAACTATTTTAACTGTGTGTGTTCAAAACATGAATAATTCCGTCTAAAGCACAGAGATGACCATCCTGAGCGGCTTTTTTCTGGTTTGGCTGAAATACAGCAGAGACGTGGCTTGGTTGTTAAGACGGGTGAGCAGAGAACGGTACAATTCTACATTTCAAGTGAAAAAACACAACTCTCCAGACATCCTGCTACAGAGTGTAGGTTGCTATATACATCTTTTATTTTCTCTAACCTAGTGAATATTAAAAATCAAAGTGATAACTGAATCCAAAGTGTGTTTGTGTGTGTGTGTGTGTGTGTGTGTGTGTGTGTGTGTGTGTGTGTGTGTGTGTGTGTGTGTGTGTGTGTGTGTGTGTGTGTGTGTGTGTTTGTGTGTGTGTGTGTCAGCTCTGTGTCCTCCATTTTTTTGGCACGACATAGATCATTGTATGGACCTTCATTAGAGATCATTAGTTCTTTGCAGAGCGGGCCTCACTGAGCTCTGGTTGTGCAGTGAACCAGGCCGTGGGCCGAGATTATTGTCGAACGTGCAGCCATGAACGCATGGGATTCCACCTCATCAAAGTTTGCACAGATAATTGCTACTATTTAAACTCCACTATCTGAAAAGAAAATGTGTTAATTAGAAGCTTTGATTGGGATGTGAAGAGAAGAGAAACAAATGTGTGCTTTGTTGTCTTGTACACATTGCTTCTCTCAGGGGTTTATGTATCTGCAGAGCTGGTAGGTTTTTGTGTCCCAAACTTTGATGAGGTCCTGTGACCAGTCCCATCTCAGTCTTTGGGAAAATATCCATGTGTGCCCTATCCTCCAAGTTCATCAGCCATCCCAGTGAACTGAAACAATGCACTGTATTGAAGACATGAGGTGGAGGGTTGAAAGTGCGTTACTTATATGTATAATTTGCTGTTTGCATGGCAAGCTCCTTAAGATGCAATATCTTGTTTTCTAAAAGGTTCTGACAAGACTTTAACATTTACAAAATAATGTAATGTGACAAGAAACAAGTTTGCCCCTTTCATATATTGTTTTTCTATTTGAGTCAAATAGCTAAGCACCCATTCTTCTGAAAGATAAATCCCTGGTGTTCTTTAGAAAATATAGAAAAATGTTTATCAACACTTTTTTTCAAATGTATTTCCATAATCCTCAAACACTCTTCTGTCAATCTGGATGAAAACATATTCCATCCTCTGTGTGATAGAAAAGATTAAAAGGCTAAGGGTTAGAAGGGATACACATCTCCTTATGTGAACCAAAATGTTTTTTATTTTTTTTATTTGTCTCTTTTCATTATCTTATATGTTTATTCATAATACATAATGCATCCATATTCCTCTTGTGTGTTACCAATCAAGCAAAAATATATTTCATTACTATCACTTTTAAGTTAAGAAATAAAGTTGTGTGTTAATAGAGAAACATCAAAAGATCCTTCACAAACATATTTCTGTTCTGTGGCTTCAATTGAAGCAGACACAAACATAACTTTAACATGTGGATTTAGTGTTAATGTGTGTGTGTGTGTGTGTGTGTGTGTGTGTGTGTGTGTGTGTGTGTGTGTGTGTGTGTGTGTGTGTGTGTGTGTGTGTGTGTGTGTGTGTGTGTGGTCTGAATGTGTGAGGAGGTGAATGCAGGTGAGATGGCTGTGAAAGAACTTGAAGCTTCCAGCAGGTGGTGCCACAATGACACAGGCTGGTCATACACATGCCTTTACACACAATATATTTTATTTTATTTCACTCAATTTATTCAGGCTATATGTTGGAAGTAACAATGAGTGTGTCTTCCCTTTTCTTCTTTTATATATCCAGATAAGGTCTTCTCTGTTTTTCTGTCATGGTGCTCTTTGTACTCCCATCCATTCACACCACTCTGCTGTGGTTACAGCCACAGTTCATCACTGAACAGCTCCACGTTTTCTTGTCTGTGACAATATTAAAGAGAAACAGGAGATGTATTGCTCAGAGGCAACTGGTCACATTGGTGGTTTATAGTACATATTATATTCGCAGGGAGTATCAGTGGGAGTTAGAGCTCTCACTTCCTCTTTCTCACTAAACAACTCAAGCTTCATCTCATTCATGCTGCTGAATGGACTCCACTGTGGACTCCACACCATGACTCTGACTACAAATTGGGCTCACTGTTATTTTTGTTGTCTTGGATTTTTTCAGTACCAGAATATAAAGTACTTTTTCTTGAACTGTGAGTTCAACAACCTGCAATAGGAAAAATATTGGCCTCTTCAAAATGTACTAGAAAGTAAAATCTGGCCAAATTGTAATGAACTATGCTGTCTAGTATTTTCATATAAATATTACTCAGTACATAGATTAAAATGTTCGCATTGTACTAATATAATGGTATATATACTTTACTTAGGACAAACACACACTGAAGAAATTCACAGCAATAGCTCTCGTATGTCTTAAACGGACGCTCATTTTAAATTAGAACAGTTGCAAATAATTCAAGAACACGTTTTATGGATAAAAAATGTATGAACATCATATTAACCTATGGGGTAATTGCATGCTTCTTGAGCTGAAAGAAAATCTAATCATTATGGAAATAGCATAATGATGTTTAATTTAAAATATATATATAAAAAAAATGCTCATGTTTTAGGCTATTAACAGATATTAAAAGAAGCAAAGTGTAACTTCATGACTTCAGAGCCATCCATCCAACCATCTGGTATATGGAAAACACTGTATTTGCTAACCCTAACCCAAGTGTAAACATTTCATTTGAACCTTTTTACTTAAATGCATATGAGGCACAGTGAATGTCTTCAACAGTAAAGCTTTATAGTCTATGCAGTAAAGTCACAAACATCATACATTTTTAAACTGTTCCCTATGAAACAATAAGTGGAAACAAAGCGGAACTTTGTCACTGTTTGTACTGTCATGGCTTTTATGTTTAATTACTTTTGTTGCTTAATTTCACGAACCTTTAATATGTATCAGAAGCCCACTTACATGTTCTGGACAACCACATTAATTGTCTATTTCAGTAAATGATGAGTTAGTTTAATGGCATTTTAATTTGCAAACCAATTAGCGTGCATGTGGCTCCTGCGTTGTTATGTTGCAAGCCCAGACATGCATATGGTCATTGCATCAAGTTATCACTGCCAGAAACTCGTGTCATTCAGCCACTGAACAAAAGGAAAATCTACAAATTCCAGTATTTAAAAATTCTTGATTGGACACAATACAAGCACTACCTACGCATCTTCTATAACCGCATGAAGATATTGTTTTTGAGGATGTAAAACATACTCTCACAAGTTCTTTAAATATCTACATTGTACCCAGTGTTGCATTAGGGCCTTAAACCTTATACTAGACTGATATTTCTGCATTGGTTACCTTTCTAGTAAAAGTTTGCTTTTCTGTGCTTGCCAAATTTAGATCTGGATTGATTTTGCCACGTATATAACATTATAACACCTGCATACCTGTCAACAGTCACAGTTAAAGTCTTGTTTTAGTGTTTCTACTCTCCTGAATAGGTCGCTGCAGCTCCTGTGCATTTGGGAAGTATGAGATACCTGCACGGCAGGTGCTTCTATATGTGTCCCCATGACAGTTGAGGAGTAGACACTTAAAATTAAATTAAATCAAATGCAACAGAAATAAAACTAAATTACAATTTATTTACATGTAAAGTGATTTCATCCCAACTTGTTTTTGTCCTTTTTTCATTGATAGTCTAAGTTAGTCAGTTTACAGACCCACATCGGCACTTTCAACTGGTTCCTCATATTGTCTCTACATGATATGTAAATATAGTTCTGTTAATATAGATTCACTGATGACAGACTCTGTCAGATTAGTGGACATAGAGCTGCCACATGTGAGCCAGGGATGCATTTGAGGCAGCTTCAGTCTCAGTCTTTAACCATGTTGTTCTTCAGCTGTATATCCTTGGTGAGATTTTCCTCTTTCTTCTAAATCAAAAGACTGAATAATAATAAGAAAAACCCTTTTCTAATTATATGGAATCTGGGCTTATTTGGCTGCTGAAAAGGAACTTGTAGTGCCACAGCAGCCCCTTAAATTTGTCAAATAAAGAGTAGTGCTGATGAGGTGAGAAGCAGAGAATGCCTAAAACAAACTGTAGAGGGGCTCCAGCAAAACAGCCAGGGGCTTAAGATATATTAAATTACCATGATTGGGACTTAAGGCATGGTTAAAGCCTGTTTGAGAGGCTGGGGAGCCTCATAGCAGAGCTATTCATGTCTGGGGAGCTGGGTCAATAGGTTGGGGAAGTTCACAGGACCTGATTCTATTCTTATGCAAACGCAGAGTACAAGACCTAAAGCTCACTGAGTTGGAAGTTATAAATGACTGGATAATCATCTGCAGCCCTCCATAGACACCAACCTGGTCCAGAGCTACCTACCCGTCATTCATGAGGTAGAGCGACGACGTCACTTTCTACTCTGATAATGAAATGGACATGATGATGTTACTGAGAGCCACATTTTGGCAATCTCACATGAAAGCTCTGATAAGCAAGAAGTATTAAATCCAGTCCCGACTCATGGAAAATGTTGCCTTTAATCCATATTGTAGTTTTAAGCAGTGTAAAGAATGGGATGTCACAATAAGGATTAGTTTATTTACATATAATAACACCACATAAAAGCGCTTTGTCTCTTTGCAGTGCAGCCTGAAAATTAATTTCCCAGCTTTAGTGAGTTATGGGACCTCTGGTGACTCATACCACAATAGAGAACATCTATCTCTAGCCGTTGACAAGTGGAAAATCTGAGCAGAATTCATGAATGAATACACACTACTGAGTGCCGTAAGATAGAACACCTGCAGCCAGCAGCTCATGAGTTCCTATACGGTGAAAAACAAATCAGGCTTTGATGCTCAAATGTGATAAAAAGGAAGAGGCCTTAAACAGCCAAAAGTATCCTCACACCCGGATGTGAATGTTGAACATCTCATTGCAAAGCCATGGACTTTAATATGGTCCTATATCAGCCTTCACTCTCCACTCTCAATATTTTGGATCCTAGCTGAAGGGATTTGCAGTGAGGTCCAACACTGATGCTGGGTGATAAGGCCTGCCATGGGTTGAGGATTTTACATCGTTTAAAAACAAAATTCACTTTGTATTTAAATTGTGCCTACTGTAACTACTCTACATGCTTCAAATGACACCCCCCCCATCACCAAGAAATGTTTCTTTATGTTTACAGCATTTTGAAAAATTCTGATATTGAATACATGCATTTGTGTATATGTCCGTTTGTGAGTCAAAAAGAGAGAGCAAAACTGAGCATGACCTTTGCCTCCTCTAAGAGGCCCTGGGGACACACTTATACATCACTTTTCTCACAACACGATTCTTTCTTACTCTCATTCTATGAGATACTGCAATAATATATTCTCCTATTAGAGAGTATAAATATAGGCCTACATGCTATTTATTTAACAACACTGAGTCAGATGTAACACCTGAATCTGTGTGACGGGGTCATCAGAGGAACACACACGTGTCTGTCGGCTTGTGTCGGGTCAAGTTGTGTCCCAGGAGAGTGAAAGGTCACGACTCCCTCTGTCCAGCAGCTGACTGGCACTATTCGGACAAGAGGTCATCACATTGTGGAAGGCAGTTTACTAATCTGCAGCTAAACACCGCAGACAGGCTGCATCAATAGTGAGCTTTACTACACCTCAGTTGGTTTATAATACCATTGTGTGAGATTACATAATCTCTTTCATATAGATACTATGAGAAGAGAAGTAAAAATGACTGGATTCATTCTTAAATTAGGCTTATATTTTTTTAGTTTACCTACTTAATTATTATTCTATACATTCTCTCTCTCACACACACACACACACACACACACACACACACACACACACACACACACACACACACACACACACACACACACAGAAAATTATGACAATCACACATTTACTCAAATTCTCAGATGATTTGTTGAGACGTGGGGACTAAATTTGGCTGATCTGAGCAAGTTAGTGCAACACACTAGAACTTGGCTTTTTGCCCACAATTAAGCTTAAAAAACACATTTTAAAAACCCTGTAAGGTGAGATGCTGTTACGTCATTGTCTTGTCAACCCGTTTGGAAGACCACATTATATTCCCCAAGGCGTGACTCAAGAAATTTCATTTAATCATTAATATTTAGTGCGCTTTGTTTTTATGTAAGCTGAGGCATTTTTCCTCCTCTTCACTGGTTTCATTTATTTTGATATTATAGGGAGAGATGAATGAATGTAAGAAAATGGTTTCCTTACTTCTCTCATACATAATCTGGGGTTTATGAAAAAGTAGCGAGGGCCTTTTTTATTGGAGTTTTAAACAGCCCTACAATGCAAATAATAAGCAACTGTATCACTGACTAGATGTGTCTGCAAATGGCTCAAAATGTGCTGTGCTTGTTTTTAGTTGGTTGCCTCTGTCCAAGGTGCTGACACACACCAGCCTTTATGAACAGTTTCAACACGGTAAATAATAACACAGTCATCATTTTTCTCCAACATTTATTTTATTGAGTAAATAGCCAAACAAGTCATAAAATAAGATAAGATAAGAAAAGATTGACTTTTTTAATCCCACACTGGGGAAATTCCTGTGCTACAGCAGCTCAAAAGAAAAATGGACACACATCAGAATAACACAAATACACATTAATTAGACATAGGAGAAAAATATACATAAACTATAGGAAATGGAAAAATAGAATAGAATTAGATATAATAATAATAGCAATAAAACAACCGTATTTACACAATAAACAACCTTATATAAACAGACAGTATATAAACACAGATATACAGATGAGTAAGGTGCGAACGAATATCATTCAGCTCGCTTTGATAAGCTCAAATGTCATATGAATAAACCAGGTGTAAATTAATGAAAACAGCAGCCTTTCAACATTTAGAATTGCTTAATGCTTCCATCCAAAAACTAATAAAATGACAAATAATCAACTTCAAAGACAAAAAGTCAATATAACTTTGACAAGAGAAAGCTAGGTCATAAATCAAAGATCACATTTCAGTCGAAACCCATTTACATGTTTTACTAATTTTTCAGAAATGATTCTCAAAGAGCAAATAAATAACACTCATATGTTATATCATGATAAGTTTCTCAAAACTCATTCAAACTATTATTATGTATGAATTGTGGCTAAGCAGCTTTATTGCACAGAGACAAAAAAAACACGTATTGGCCTGTGTAAAGGCCTCTTTACAGTCGCCATTCCTGACCTGTCATGTGACAATGTGACGTCAAAATGACGTAGAGCTCGCTGGCGCGCCAGGATGTAAAGTGCATGACCAACGATGCACGACAAAGCGGAAACAGGAAGCATGGATGAGTTTGAGGGCAAGCTTTCCGAGCAAGTGCGCCAATAGCAACTGCATTCTGACTGGTACCGGATGCCAGGACTCTCAGAGTGACTGCAAGTCTCTCTTGTAAACTTACAGGGTTAAGATGAGTTCTTTTATGGTGAATGAAAGGCTTGATCCGACAAAGTAGGTCATCGAATCGTTGTGCAGACATTATGAAGTATTCAAAGTGCATCTCTTCGTCTATCACCCTCATTTGTTTACCTTTTTCTTCTTCTTCTAGTCCGTAGAAATAGCAAAGTTGGTAGCCTTTCCTCAGTTGCCTTTGTTCAGGAAAGACTGCAACTAGTGTCGGGACCACCACACACGAGTATAAAAAGTTCCGGCGCTCCCATGACGTCACACTGTTGCGCGACAGGTCGGGAATGGCTCTGAAGAGGACCACAGCATGACGGCATCATCATCATTATGGTCCTATAAAAGACAAAAACATAAGAAATCTGAATCAGCTCTGTAATTCAACATTTACATGTACTGTATGTCGGATAAAATGATGTCCACTCTGAACATTTACACTTTTCTCAAACTGGTTGCATCATCTCAGCACATGTGATGTAAAATGTTTTCTTTTTTTGTGAGTTCAGGCGGGAGCTTGATGTGAGATCAGCCCTGCAGCCATGCTGCTGCCAGATTCACCAAATTATACATAAAGAGGTTCCTGGACAATTTAATCTCACTAGGAGACATGGTAAGACCCTTTCTTTGCCAATTTTCACCCTCTCTCTTATTCAAACCTCCTCTTTCTTCCTGCAGCTTCACAATGCAGGGTCAAGCTTTTTTTTCTTCATGTTCACTCATATCTTTTCTCAGTAAGGCTGCCACCCCCAAGTCCCTCAGACAGCATGCAGTTTATGCAAATCATCAGCCTTTCATGCTCAAAAGTTGAATGAGACCTCAACAAAATCTATCTCCCCTCTTTTTCTCTTTCTCTCTCTCTCTCCCTTACACACACACACACACACACACACACACACACACACACACACAGATTGAAAATGTACTTGTTTTCTCCATGATTTTTCTTGTCAGTTCTTGTTTTTGAATTTGAAATCCTTTACTTGATTACACACTACAGGTGGGCATAATGAAGTGAGGTGTAGCAGGCGAGGACAAAGACAAAGAAGTGTGTGTGTGTGTGTGTGTGTGTGTGTGTGTGTGTGTGTGTGTGTGTGTGTGTGTGTGTGTGTGTGTGTGTGTGTGTTTGAGGTGGCTGGAAGTGTAGGTATAGAGTGATGTTAAGTGGTGGATGGATGGACACAAGAGTTAGGAGTTGGTTGAAGAGGCAGAGAGTGTGTGTGTGTGTGTGTGTGTGTGTGTGTGTGTGTGTGTGTGTGTGTGTGTGTGTGTGTGTATGTGTGTGTGAGAGGGAGCGAGTGAGAGGATGATGAATGTGAATCCTTGGTGTTCCCAGGGTCTGGGTGGTGTTTGAAAGGCCTGAGGTGGGGGTGCCTGTGCCCAGCTGTTGGGGGGGGAACCTGAGTCTCTCTCTCTTTCTGACAGGCTGTCCTTTTCACCGCGCATAGCCAGGCTGTTCAGCCCGCTGCCATAACAACGCCACAGGCCCTCTGTCATAGTAACCCCATGGAGTCAGTGCAGAGCAAGGGGGGAGAGGGAGGGATGGAGGGAGGCGGAGTTAGGGGGGAGGAACAACAGAAGTGAATGAAGAGTCGAGACATTTCCACCCCTGTGAACTTGAACTTGACTGACAGTCTGAACGACTGGCGGGGGAGAATGGAAATCCATTCCTTAGAGATTTTCTTCTGTGATTTAGAAGCTTTTATTTGTTGTGAATATCAAACATCTTCTGTGTTAATCATGAATGAACAAATGTTTTATTTGTGAATTTATCTTGACTTGTAGCTTGTTTAGGATCATTTAAATTAAAATCAGGTAATAATAATGCAGCAGAAAGCTTGAGTTAAGTTAATGTATTTTGGTCAAATATCTAAATATAAAAAGTTCCATTGCAATTGCATTATTATAAATTGTAATGAAATAACAAATACAAATATAAATGATGTAATATAATACATACTAATGTATATTAATAATTATAATGTAATAATTATGATAATGTAATAATTATAATATTAATAGTAAGATTGAGAATAACTTATTTTGTTATCTTCTTAGAGTATCACATATCTCATACTATGTAGTATAGTGGCATATACTTTATATAGTACACAGATTGCAGAATGTTGTGTACTACTTACGTATTATTTAGTATTACTAGTATTTGTGCCAAAAAACATTATCTTATGAAATATATTTTGAAACAATTGAGATGAGGACTGTGAGGCGCTGCAGCTCAATAATATTTTTAACATCCACTGTTTATCTCTATCTGCCTCAGGGTCGCTGTGACGTGCTTGTTTGCTCCAGCCTAAAGCCGATGAATGGCGACTGGTCTACATCGGGGGTCTTAGCTGCTCAGACCCACTCGACCATGGGAAAAAAGGGAGCTGTGAAAGGCCCCCGTCGCTGTTACAAAGCCAAGAACAAGCCATAGCAGGATAATCGCGTTTATCCCCAGATTAAGACAGGATCGCAGCTGCGGTATCCTTGTTGGGGGGAAAGGGGGCTGCAGGGACGTAAACCATACAATGTCCTGCCTTCAGGAGAGCTCACATTGTTCAAGTTGTACACAGGTTCTGGTACGGAGATAAATGGTCTGTTTGTCCTGTTTGGACCAGGATGCCTAGGTCATACGGTGCAACCATGGCTTTGTTCTGGGGAAAGCGAGGTCTCACAACAGAAAACAAAACAGCTTTTACAAAGGATGAGACCTGGCAATGAAAGCATCGCTCTTACATCACTCTCATAACTGGCTTAGTTCTGGAGTCATACTCTGAGTTTGATGTGTGTATTGTATCGTCTCCTTCTCTGTTGAAATGCAGCCTCTGACACATGGCAACACAGACAGATCATGTAACACCCCAAAACACACTTTAACTCACTTACACGTTACAATGAAGACCTGCATACTCATGGGTCTCAGTGTTTTTTGCTGATGCTGCCAGCTTTATTACTCCTTTACAAAGTTTTAAAAATCATTTTAAATCTGCCTCTCTTAAACATCTGTGTGATTAGTATAGAAGTAATAAAGGAAATCAATACCGGATGATAGCCTTTACTCAGATTACTCTTATCAGCGTAATTTAATACAAGTATCCATTCATTGTGTTTTACCCTCTGTAACAAAATGGAAAGAATCACTTGGATTTCAGAGGTCGTTGTTAATAGATGCTATTAGTTAGTTTTATTCTATATAATTGTATTTAATTGTCTCCTTATGTCCAGGTCCCATGCTGAATAGAATTAGAGTATTTTGTTTTTGTTTTTGTCTTCGTATTCTTTTCGTTGCCCTAGGTGTTTATGACAGACATAAACGTTAGCTACGTGAGGCTACATCTTTGCAAACAGGAGAATTGTTCATATTCGGCAGAGAACTGTGCTCTATTGAGTTGCCTCTAGTAATATAAATCAAGTAGGATACACATTTGACACACTGGCCTCATTCTTTTCCATTAACATTAGTTCTGGCGTGAGACCACACATCCATACACACCCATACACTGACTGTGAGAGAGTCAATCACAGACATAAAGAGGCAGGAAGACAAAGGGACAACTTCTCCAGGAGACACTCTCATGGCTGCAGTGCTAATGCAGGCATCTGCCACTGTCTGGTCTGACGCGACGTTCCCACCTCACTGCCCAGTTTACTGCAGCGCCCTCTCACATATACAATGTTGGGAAAAAGAAGTGGCGGACCTTTGTCAAGTGCTCCTTTCACAAAGCAGCCATTGTGGAGCGAAGCCAGGATCAGAATGATAATGTGGACGCTGGCTACTGTTTACCAACAGGTCTCCTGCAGCTGCAGTTCACAGCACCAACATGCAGCGTTTGCAGGGCTGCACTGTGTTTGTGCATCAGGGGGAATCAAACAACACTTATACTGTACATGTGTACAGTAATAGGTGTAGGACCCTTATTAATTAACGTATTTATTGATGGCTTGTAAATATGACTAAGATCATCTTTTTCTCAAACACAATTTTCAGGAATTTCTTCAATTATGTAAGACAGTAAGGCTAGATTATGTTTACAACAGCCTCATTATAGACAATGGTTATTGTGCACGAAGTGGCTGATTGCCAAAAGAGAATGAGGAAATGTTATTTCTGCTATTATCGTTTTAGCTATCAGACATCCAGCCACATAATTCCAATTAGGCCTATTTAAATGTCTTCTGGTGTTTTTTAATTACACACGGATGGTGTTAATTCAAATCTAAATCAAACAGAGTCAGCCACACACACAAATGTTTGAATCTCAGAATAAAACCTATTTTTAAACAAGCTAATAAGGCGGATGCACATGTGCTCTGTGTCGGTAGTCACTCAGTGTTTTGCTCTATGAGCTCATATTATCACCCAGCTTCACACCTGCCCCTCCCCCAGCTGCTTGTCTAATTACAGTCTGGTGTCTAATAAAGAAACAGTCCCCCTTTTATTTTTCAAGCCGTGGTGCTGACTAAAACCAATAGGTTCCTTGCCTTTGTCATGATAAGAAAGCAACAAACCTTTAAACACAGATTGTTACATTACACTCAGGTGGCGCGTGGAAGACAACAGGCCAACAGCATTATACATCAGAGTGTAAAAGAGTTTATTTTGAGAGCAGGGACTGTTTTTAACTCTATAGTTTTAATAATGGCACAGTATCAACAGTCACTTTGTGCAACATTTGATTTTTTTTAATTATGAGGGCAAATTCTTTAAAACACAACAGTTCAAAGCAGGATCTACTACTACTATTTAAAATTTACACATGGTGGGTGTAGGCTGTTTTCAGTATTTTACATATACAGTAGAAATTAAATATGTCTAATTGTAACAACAAATGTATTCAGGATTTCCCCACCAGAATTTAAATCCTGGCAATTTGGAGGCAGTTTTTAAAACTATTTTCCTTTTTCATGTATCAGAAAATGTACAGTTGACAAATTATTATAGTAGGTACATCTTTTGGTGTCTGGTGAAAATGTTCAGGGATGAGTGACTTCAGTATTTTACAGCCTTGGTTGTAGGCTTACTAGTTATGTGTTTTTACTTATAGGCAACAAAAAAAAAAATCTTTTCATATTAGGCCTCTAGGCAGAGCATTTTAAAACATAGACCTATTATATGTTAAGGTTAGGTTTAATGGTCGAATCATAATAGATGACTTCTGTACTGCACCTTTATATATATATATATTTTTTAATGCCAATATAATTGACTGTTCATTTTTCGTCCATAATTCAAATGTTCATATTGGTCGTATTCTCCAGACGGGCAGATAACAGCGGATGAAGGGGCACGCTGGGTGCTGCTGCGCCTTTAAATACTCTCTCTGCTCCCGTCGTTTCTATGCAATTATGTTAATATCCAGAGCTAGTCTGGCTCCTATTCATTATCGGCTGTAGTTGCGTGATTGTTTCCTTTATTTTCCATCATTGTAGGCCACTCTTGGGTTTTTTGGCAGGTCTGCTTTATCTCACAGCAATGGTCTGGCGGAGAGACCGACAGAGAGCGCTCATGACGGATAAAGACTTTCTGCAAGAAGCTTTTAATGTTTTTTGTTCTGTGTGAGCTCCACTCCTCCTCTTTGTTTCAACACTGCGCATAAAACATACCGCTCTGTAAGTAAGTAGAGGAGGGTTACAAGGTTACATTCGTATTTTTCTCTATTATATATATTTTTTTAATCAGCCCTTAAGGTAGGCTATGGCTTTTTCGGAAAAAGGGCCAAATGCTAATTTGAAATAGGCCTCCTTCTCCAGGCTGACTTCTTTACTATGATTCATGTTGATTGATTTATGAATGGAAACGCGTATCACTATTTCCACCACTGTGTTACTGATCCCGGATTGTTGTTGAAAATAAATGATTTTTAATGATAAATGATTTCGATGTTCATTGTTCATGGGACACACTCGTGTGGCTGTATCTGTACCCGTTACACCTACAATTATAAATAATAATTAATACATTAATTAACAGGCTGAAGGTTTGGAAGATTTTACCAAAGCAGATTTACAGACTAAAGGCTTATTATATTGTCATGTTCTGCCAAAAAAGAAAAAAATCTCAGGAATAACTTTCATATACAGTAAGGGCCTTATTCAAGGCCTAATAAGGCTTATTTATCCACTGTAGTTTTAAATAATAATTATTCAGATCATTTCTATAAATGTAAGATAATATTAGCACTATTTAATTAAAAATATATTATCTCTTTATAAATGATCAAACAAACAGAGAATATACAAAAGCATCTGAAAACAAGTGTTATTTTATTTTTAACTTTTTATGTGGTCCGAGTCGAGCATAAGGAGGATGTGGGCACATTACATCTGACAGGTGATTGCAGGTAGTTCTTATCAGTTTTGAATGACCTTAAAATGTCCAGAGTTTGGTCAGTTTCATTTGAATTATTTTTTATCTGTCATGCTAACTACAAACAAGCAACAATTACTTTAACTTGTAAAACCCAAGTCAGGGTTTTAATTTTAGAAGTAAGTTATGATAAGCTAGCTAATATTTGCTTTTCAAAAGTGTGCTATGTGTTGTTTCTCTAAACTTGACTTAACTAATTAGACTTATTATAATTTCCCCGTGCACTCTTGACATTAGTGGAAGATGTCAGGATGTGTACAGGAACAGCAGCTTTAATGAAATCAAATGTCATGAGATTTTCTACCACCGAATCACTGATTCATCCATTCACTGTTTAATCACAGTAGCAGTTATATGTACACTGGTGGATTTTGATTGGCCTTTAAAAGGGCTCAGTAACATGACCTTAGTAATTAGCTACATCTTTGTTGGTGAGATCACACCCAGAGAAGACGTATTGTAAGAGTTCAGACAGGAAGGTTAAAAGACAACGCTGATTGCTGTCTGATATAGACAGCTAACGATGAACTAATTCATGCGGCCCTGCTATGTGCCAACACAACCATTTTAGAGGCAGCAGGGAGACTCCATCAAGATGGCTTCCATTTACACAACATGATGTTCTGGCAGGGAAGAAGGCTGAGTTCTAACCTGCACCATCCGACACAGGCCTTTCTTTTAGAGTAAAGGTGTCACAGGCCATTTAGGTTTAGGAAAATGTTTTAGTTTTTCTTTGCAATTCCAATACCTGGTGTAAAATTGTTGGCAGTATATAACTGCTGCACAGTCTGTGTCTGTACATGAAATAATACCTGAAATTACATTAAAAAAATTCTGTGTCATTCAAACTGATTTAAGATTTAAGAAAAAATGCCTCTTAATACCAGGAAAAAGGGATTTTTTGGTTCATCTGAGCCTTTTCTTATGAGACACAAGCTCACACTTTTCTTTTGTTGCCTTTGGCTCTACAGTTTGTGATATATACTTAGATATTTTATTTGATTGCTAATATGCAGGACAGGGTTTAGGGAAGCAATGTAAGGCTGCCTGTTATTTCTTTTCACAGTGAAATTAGTGGATGTTTAAAATGGACAGTCTGGCTGACAATGAGTTAGTTCATGTTAAATATATAGTAAATAAGTGACAATATAAAACATACAAAGTTATGCACATATGAAGCAACATCGTATTCTTCCACTCACTTTGCATCATTTACAGCACTGGGGTTAAAGGCAGCAAAAGGTCACCTGTTAGTACAATTATTCAAAGACATTTAGGATCTAAAGAAAAATTCCTTTAAAGAATTAACTTGTATGATGAAAAGAATAATTTATATTTTAAATGAAGTAGATTCAAGTTATACTATCTAAAGCGTTTGAGTTAATAAAGCAATAGGAACACTGAGCTGGAGTTAACTTGGTTTGGTGTACTTTAATTGTTTTAAGTTTGTTCAACTGGCTTTAGTGAGGGGATGAGTCGACAGCAAGAACTTTGATGCAAAGAAATAGTATCAGGTATCAAAAGTCTGTGTAAAGTAAGCGTGGGACAGCATGTATGTTTCAATAGCCTATTACAGCAAAGGGCCCCTTTTAGATTTGTAACTCTCACATATATTACCTCTATAAAAGAAAAAGTGTCTGATTTGTGTAAATAATTTCTCCCATGGACTCAGATGACAGAAAACATCCTTCAGAAAAGTTAATTCTGTCTTTTGACAGGTAAACTCTACAAATAGAATTTTATTAGAGCTTACAGAGAGAAACTATTATTTGTGTCTGGCCTTCCAAGTGGGGTAATTGAACAGAGAATGTGTGATAATTATTGGTATTTGAAAGGCTCAACAAGAGATCAACACATTAAATCAAGTAGAATGAGATATTTACTAAATCAGCAATTTACATTTTCAAAGCAAAAATGAAATAAAAAGACAGATATATTTTAGATGTGTATGTTTGCCTGCAACGAAGAATTATTTTTATTGTCAATTAATTTAATTGGTTTATAAAATGTCAGAAAACAATTTCCTAAAGCATAAAACGATGTCATCAAAATGCTTATTTTGTCCGACCAACAGTCCAAAATCCAAATATATTTCATGTACTATCACATAAGATTAAGAGAAGCAACACATCCTCACAACTGAGAACTGGAAGTTGAAAAAGTTGAAAAATAACTTAAAATATAGCTGCTGACTGTTTTTCACTAATTGCCTCAGCGCTAAATGTGTCATTTGCATGTTCAGATAACGAGACTAGTGTTTCATAACCCACCTGAAATAACGTGATGTCCTCTTGTGTTTTTCTTTTTGTTTATTCTCATTAACGCAGCAAGCTGAAGGTTTGGAGGTCATTCCTACTTTCGGTTATCTAGCTTTATGATGGATGATTAACACTCATACAGCTAGATAACCAAAGACAGGAACAGGCTCCGTTGTTTTCTGTAACAGCAAAAGGAAAGTCTGAAGCTTCCTGGGAACAAAGGAAAGTATTAGGGAGTTAATGGTTGCCTAATTACAGGCTTAATGTAACACTGCAAGGGCTTCAACTAGCAATTTTGATTTTAAAAATTGAAACTTTAACATTTCTTTCAGCTTTTCTTTAAGCCTTTCAATCAAATAGAACTATTTACTGTCATCTAAATACACAATCAAAATGTATTATCTCTCTGGCAGTCACAGATAAACCTCAAGTCTTTATGATGTTATTGAAATTAATTCAAATTTTAAGCAGTCGGCTAACTACCCATGAAAAAAGAGAGGTAGAGTGACAAACTGTACAGTGTGGCTGTTGACAAGCATTTTCCAGCTCTTATTGCACTTTACATTCCTACTTTAAAGTACAACTTATTCATTATCAGATAAAACATGTCTATGTGCCTGTTTTAGGTCTCTGCCTCCCACAATGGAACAGGGCTTTAACATTTTAATTAACGCCACATGATAATTTTTCATCAAAGCCCAACCTTTAAAGTTAAGCTTTTGCTTAACAATTACTTTACAAACTTTACAAATCTTTGGGATGTGGACACTGTCAGGGGTTATATAGGCCTATATGTGCTTGTGCCTTGTAGGAATTTATTGAATATGCCAATTTTATTTTATCAGTCTTTTCTGTTTTTACAATCGTACATTGCTGCAAGAGGCTACTGTTATTATACCAATGTTATTATGAAACTATCACCGAAATAGTGAATTCTGAAGCTTAAGGGTCACTTTTCTATACTTAATGTTTTCTTACAAAATTGTGTTTCAGTTGAAATAGCCAATAATTCTTAGAATTCTTTACATTTAGGCCTTTATTATAATATGTTTAACTCAAAATAACCTCATGATGAACTCACGCTTTTCTTTGTCAGTACGTCTGACGTCAGTCGTTCTAATTGGGGAGTAAATGCACTGACAATTGATGCGTCACTTTCTTTGTATATCTAGGAGAAAACTCTCGCACATATTATTTCCATTATCATAGCCTTTTATAAATTAACATATTCAAAAGACAACATACTTGACACTGTGTCTATAGTCCCATTTTAGACAAGCAGGACACATTAATAAAGCTCACACTAGGGTGTGAAGTTGCCTTTTTTGACTCATTCTACTTAAACAGGCCTGTAGCTTTATTGTTATAATAAATAGCCTAATGCTTTCTTCGTCAAATAGGTTAAACAGTATCTTAAACATTTACTCCATGTGAGATTATTTTGCGAGAAATACAACATAGCCCTCCACGACTGTATCTACTGGTGGTGGCTTTGATTATTAACCCTTTTTAAAACATTAGACTTCAATATAACATGGTCAAAAGAGTGCAGACTGCCTGTAAAATCCTGGTCCTAAAATTGCCTAATGTTAGGCCAGTGCATCTGCAGGCTCAAACTGAAACTGAGATGCATTAATTAAAAACATGCATGATAATATGAACAGGTCTGATTTGTGTGAATGAATCAAGCCCATTGAATCCAAAAGACTTACTTTCACATCGTGCCTCCTGCATCCATGGAGACTTAAACATCCGGTCGGTAGCATCGTCCAGGCTCCAGATGTGCAGGACACGTGAGTTTGTGCAGCCTCGCTTTGACAAACAGGTGAGCGCGTGGACTAGATCGATAAATCCCACACCATCTGCCGAGGCTGGCTTGTCCGCGGCGGGCTGTGGGTGAGATATCCTTGTTGAATGGTGTGTTTGTATCCGTGATTAGAAGGCTTGCAAGTCCGTGCAAGAGCAGAGAGCGTGGGATGGCCTTTCATCCGCAGTGTGTAAGCGAGTGTTTTCCTTCTGTCCGAGGTGCTGAGACTGCGCTCTGTCCCCTGACTGAGCGTCCAGTCATCTCCTCTCACCTCCTATCGGCCCTTTTTTTTCCTAAATGCGCTGACGTCACACCGACAGCAAGTTGCTGATAACCAATCGCACGTGGTTTCCCCCGTGTGTGTATGTGCGATGTTCAGATGCTTGAATAGCTTTACCTCTGTGAGGAATATGAACTGTAGGCCTACTGTAAAAACACTTGTCTCACCTGTAAAAAAGGAAAGAAAATATAGCCTACTCAAACTTTATACTTAAAGCCACTAAAACACAAAAGGTCTGACTATGTCGTAGGCTACCCTTATTTTTACAGTATATGGTCGTACTCCAGTGGTAGTGAAAACAAAGACACTGTGGCAGACAACAATGCACATGAGATTCAGTGTTGCGTGTATCTCTTAGGCCAAACATTTTGACTCTTCTCCTCTTTCATTGGCTCATATAGGCTACATTTTACCGCTCATTATAGACACCAACTATAGCTCGACATGTATTATAGCCCTCTGCCAGAAATGTGTAGGCCTATCAGGTCACCTCTTGCTTGTGGTGTGCAAGTGTGTATCTTGTTCTGCCCTGGTAGGGAACAAGATACAAAACAGTACAGAAACCAACTTATATAACTTATATATATATAGAAAAAAAACAATGGTTTCCTTGGTTACATTTTCCATATATATATACACTGTCACACTCATGAACCTTTTCCTACTGCATTAGGGAATCTTGTTCCCTGATGGCTGATATTTAAATTTAAACATCAAACTCATGTATTCTCACTGTACTACAAGTGTCTATAGTTATGCAATTCTGGTGGGATTAAATTAATCTCCACAATACAGGAAAGCTCAGAACAATTCAGATTTATTTTAGTGAGTTGAATAGCAATTTTTTTTTTCTACAAGGATGAACACAAAGCAGTTAGGACAAGAATCTCCCAAGATACACTACGCCCAACCTCCTCTTTTACCTCTGTGTTCATAGAGCTAAACCTGCCCCCGCCCCTCAGATGAGCTGGATCATCTCTGTCCCAGAATTTAATGCTGCTCTCTTTTTTAATTGATTTGGACTTCATTCATCCTCCAAGCCGCTCTACCCACTGCCTCCCCACCACCAGGCCTATGGGAGCTACAATGATGTGAAGAACTGATATTATATTTATCTATCGTAAAAATCGGATTAGGTTTTTTCTTCTTCTTTTCATTTGTGTAATTATGTTTCCCATCTATGGTACCCATTGAGCAAACATTTTGTTTTACTTCTCTATTTTTTTTAACTTAATACTGTCTTTGTGCTGCTGCAATGCCTGGATTTCCCCTCTGGGGATCCATAAAGGTTTATCTTATAATGCAATCAATTGATTGCTCGCTCCTTTAAATCTGCTCATTTAAAACTGCCCCAAACCAGCACTAACTTTTGAATTTCCTCTTAATCTGGTTTTAAAGGGGCAAAGATTTTACAAAGAATCCGAATTTCAGTCCAGGGAAAATAAAAAAAACTATTGCTTGACCCTCATGGAGATGAGTACAGGCAGAAATATTACTGACTCATGTGAAACACTGAGGATATACCACCCTCTGCTGCTCAGATAGTGTCTACATTTTAACACAGTAAAATAATTGCCCTGTCTTGTCCTGGCTATTTGTCATCCAATTGTATGAAACATGACAGATATATTGAGCTCTCATTCATGAACTAAAGAACCAGGATGATTTTTGATAAGGACAATAGGGGAATAAATTATATGGCAACAAATGAAGCTCCATGTAAATGCAGATCAGAAAGGTCTATTTGGGGGGATAACCAACCATCCTTTTTTATGTCAGTGGTTTGCAGTGGGGAAATAAGTACTCAGATCCCTACACATAATAAGCTCTACCACAATGTAAGTAAAAGTCCTGCTTTCAAAATCGTATTTTATAAGTATTGTCAGACAGTAAAATATACTCGTGTCAAAAGTACTTGGATGTCTCCTTTCAGCGTTATACTATTATATTTATTGTATTGTTACTGATGCATTAAAGAAATAACATTAAAATGGCTACAATCAATATTTTTTATAATAACAACCTATGAAATGATGTGAACACGTGTCCATGTGAAAGGTGTCTCTGGTAGAGATGAACCTACAGAGAATTATCAGTTGAATCTGCTACCTCTAAGTGGCCAAAAAGTTATTGCAGGCTTAAAGCTATGTAACATTGTGATGAACAAAACACCAGTATGGTGTCATATCTCCATCATCATTATACTGATATTACCCGGTCCTAAGTATATTTGATAGTTATTGTTGTGACTCACTTCATGAAATGTAATGTATGTTCAAGCTAAATGCATTATACCAGACACTAGAGCTACTTTAAATGTGTTATAGTCACTGTCATGTTATAAACACAGAGGGGGGGGGGGGACATCTGTGACAAAAATAACACTTTTCAGATATACATCTTTTTGAAAGATAACATTACAGACAGAAACCTCCCAGCCGCACCACTGCCCTGCACTTAAACCCACACCATGCTGACACTAATCTGACATTTCACAACAGCTTTCATGCGTCTTCTAAATCAACTTTGATAACATCCAACCTGACTATCGATTTAAAAACCAAAGACCAAGCGGCAAAAATCGTTTCCCTATTTTTGTTGTGGAAGAAAATAAATTAAGAGCTGCATGAAAAAAAACACAAGCCACATGAGTGTTACAAGCAAAAACATTTTAATATAAAATACTGTTGAAGGCAAAAAGACTGCATTATTAGAGAGCTTCATTTTGCAATGATGCAAATGATTCACCTCTTGTTGACTTTCATGGTTGGCAAGACCGTATACCTGCCAATTACTGTATGACATGGAAACAAACTTTACCTTCGTGAAAGTGCTTCATATAAAAATCAGTGGGTGTCATTGATCATTAAAAAACTATATACAAGTAAAGAAATTGAAATACAAAGACTAAAGTAATGTTATGCAACAAAATATTTCAAAAACCACAGAACAAAAATCTATGCGAATGGTCTTAAGTAACACAATATATATATATATATCTTTTTTAGATAGGATTCTTCCGCACATCAATTAATGAATTGTTTGAAGTCAGTTGTCCAATGTTGAGGCTGGAGTGCCGGGACTCTCTGCGAGACTTTACCACGGGCAGGGATGCCGCCCCGCCCAAGGACCCCATACCAGTTTGAACTACACGGTTAACAGGAACATCCCCAGCTCCTCGAAGCCATAACTCCTCCATGATAGCAGGTTCCTCTGTGGGGAGAGAGGAGCGTCTCCACGTGGACGGGAGAGGGGTGTTCACCAGCTCGCGCATTTCCTCCCTGGACCTGGAAGGTTTGTCAGACTGGCACATCCCCCTGCCTCCTGGGCTGTCCTCAGGGCTGCGGCTCAGCTTCTCCATGCTGCCGACGCCTGCTGGTTTACCATCAGATGCCCCACCTGAAAGACAACACACGTCACAAGGACAGTTACCCCTGTGTTCAACCAGGCGCGTCTGCGCCGTGTTCCGCTGTACCACACCGGGAGGGTCTCAGAAGCGGAGCAAATAAAATAATGTGTTTATTAGCTAGTATCTACCTTTCACTCCAAGCACTCCTGCAATTGTGACTATAATTGCCACTGTTCATCACACCCCCAACCGGCACCGGCAGACAACCGCCAACCAAGAGCCTGGGTCTGTCCGAGGTTTCTCCCTAAAAGGAAGTTTTACTCACCACTGTCGCAGTAAATGCTTGCTCTTGTGGGAATTAATGGAATTGTTGGGTCTTTGTAAATTATAACTCATGTTATGATTTGATACTATAAATAAAACTGAATTGAATTGAACTCCATGCCTTCTCTTTTCTTGGCTGTGATGTCGTAATACGTTTTAGAGTTAGAAAATTAGAATTAGACTCTCTCTCCACCTCGACCGGCTACAACATTAATATTAATGTTATGGTAATAATAATCTAATAACTGGATAATATAGTGTATGAAACGGTTGCATTACAATTACTTTTTCTGCCATTTTATAAACCAAACGACTAATCGAGGAAAATAACAGAATAACGTATAATGAAAAGAATGATTAGTTTTAGCCCGAATGTGCTGTGGTTATCTAGCCATAAGAATGATTTGTTCTGCTCTCTCAGCAGCAGGCTGTAACTGAGCTAGTGACAGTGTGCCACAAAAATGGAGAGGAGAATGGAAATACAGTAGTTGCTGAGAATCGATTTAAAATGTGGATTTGCCTGAGGATATGTGGAAGGTTATTTGCACTTAAGTCATTTTATTTTTGGCAAGAAGCAAAGTATGGCTAATTGAAGCCATCGTGCTGCAAGCTGTAAACACAATGATTGTGATAATCATAAATATTAAAAGCAACAAACACTTTGATGTAATAATACTTCTACCTTTAGCATGCTCCTTTGGCTGGTTGACTGAACCACAGATTTCCCTCAGTTTGTTACTTAGTTCCAGATTTGCTGCCTTGTAGTGGTTCAGCTCCTTGCTGAGGTTATGGATCCATCCTTCATACTGCCGCTGCCTTCCTGCCAGCCCCTCGTCTATTTGCTCTGTAGGGGCAGGAGGACACATAAATAAGGGTGTGCAAATACTATTCGTTTCATAAGATGATTCATATTTTAATTGTATTTTAATTATTTAGAAAAATATGAAATGAAGATTTGCTAACACAAAATGGTCAATCACTTTAATCCAATTTATTTTCTACCTGTAAACCTAAAATATACCAAAGAATTTCACTTCACGTGTCGACTGAAATATCTTCCCTCGGTCGCTCCGAAACGGACGTAAAAATATCACACTTTCTCTGTAGTCTACCGTTAGCTAGCCACCGTAAATGTAGGCTACTTTTAAAATGCCATATTTTCCCCTCTGGGAAAGTACTTTAAAACATTAATATATTGTTAAATTTAAATAATTTTCAAAAAAAAAAAAAAAAACTATAAAAAGAGCCTTTCTTTGACGTCATTTTTCAGTTTTTCAAGAATCATTTTAGGAATTGGAATCGTTTTAAAAGTACCGGTTCCGCATCGGAATCGTAAAAATCCAAACAATACCCAACCCTAATTTTAAGTGGTGCAGGCACATAAACACATGCAGGCAACCCTTTTTACTAGGATAATAATTCTTTTGTCCTTGTGATCCGCACCTCGACACTGCTGCAGTAAGAGCTGTACACTCCTCTCATGCTCCTTCTGCTGTTGTGTGAGCCGGCGATCTGTGTCGAGTTGTGTGCGATCGAGGGCATTCTCCAGCCACTGCACCAGCCGCTGCTGCTCATCCAGTTGCATTTCCAGCTCAGCCAGGGCGAGTTGTAGCTTACGCTCCTCCTCACGCAGAGACACCACCTACAGGAAACACAAACACTCTTCAGCATACATATTGGTGAGTTCAGACATGAAGTCTTACCCCGCAAGGTCTGACACTGCTTAGCTTTCGTATCAAGAGTGAACAAGTGTTGCTATTACTAATAGTTGATTAATGTTATTGATGTTTAAATTACATCAGTGTAGTGTTACCAATAGGGCTGGGTACCGAATTCAATACTTTTTAGGCACCGACCGAGTTGCCTCTGAAATATTAAGTATTGAAAAATGCCTCGTCATACAATACCCAATTTCAATACTTTAGGAGTTAATCTCATCAGCGTCAGTGAGCCAATAAGCATGAAGTATGCTTCTACAAAGATCTAATAATGCTTTTGATTGGCTGTTTAGCGTTACACGTCATAGAGGCAGGCAGGAAATACGTTTAAGTAGCTGAAAAATAAATAAAATATAATTTTTTTGTTTTATAAAATTGGTATTAAAAAAAAGTCGTTTAGGAACCGGTATCGAAGTCACAGTATTGGTATGGAAAATGTTTGAACGATACCCAGCCCTAGTTAACAACTAGCCAGCTTGTCTACTAAAAGTAGTACATATGGAAGGTGGGAACACAGTTAAAAAAAAAGAAAAAAAAAAGAAGCAGAATCTCATGTTGAGCGCACAGACCTTGTCGAAGTACTTGCACAGCAGAGCTCTGGTCTCAGAGGCAGACAGGTAACTGAGTTTGGCCATAAGGTTCATCTCCCACTGGGAGAGCATACTGGCAGAAGCCCTCAGCTGTCTCTGTCTCTGAGTGATGGCCTCATTTTTATACTCAATAGCTGCATCCAGAGCCTCGATCGCTTCGTCCAGCTGGAAAAGCGTTCGCTCCTCCTACAAATGTCAGAGGGAACAGATGGACTTAATGAGAATTTGACCATGAACATGCAGTCCCACACAGGTGATATCACAGCTTCCAGTGAGGATTTGTTACGGCTTGACTAGTTTTCTAGTAAGTTCCTATTATTGCCATGTGACGTACGTGTATTCATGTTTGCTGCACAGCAACATCTCTCTTACTTTGAAATTAGATCTTGTTCGGCAACAATTAAAAATATGCTCTGCTGTCAGTGCTATGAAAACACAAAACACTGTTGCTGTTTAAACCCCAGAGTGATATCTGACCTCAGGTGACAGCAGGCTACCCTGCCGCAGCTTATCGTCCAGCTCCACTCTCTGTTTAAGCAGTGAATCTTTCTCTTGACGGAGGTTGGAGATCTCCTGGCGAATCTGTTCGGAATCTTGAGCACTGCTGCTGCGAAGAAGACCATTCCTCTCACTCAACTCTCGCTCAAGTGACTCGATGCGCCCCGTAAGTGTCACCAGGTCTTTACTGAGGGCCTGGAGGGAAGATGAATACAAAATATTCAGCATTTGCCCGTTTCCTGTGACACTGAATTGAGTTGTTTGTGGTTGTTAATACCTGACTGGAGCGGAGCCTCTTGGTCTCCAGTCCACTGCGCTCCTGTAGCAGGGCTTCTTTCTTGGCCAGGATTTGCTCTCGTTTAGTGAGCTCTCCTTCCAGATCTTCCAGTTCTTTCCTCTGGTCCAGTACCCGCTCCATTTCCTCATCCAGCCAGCGTTTTTGTTCCTCAATCTTCTGCTCACAGGGTATCAAGACACAAAAGCCCACATGTCAGGCAGAAATAGAGACACACACAGCAGAAACTGAGGCTGCAAGGGGAGCAACAGCCCCACAAGCAAAATTCTACGCATCTTTAGCAAAATGAATGAATTTATTGGTCATAACCAAAGGGTAGGGTCAGAAGCTTAAGCTTATATCAGGCCCCCCTTCTCACATTTTTAAGAGTAAGAAAACAAACTGCCAAGGAACAATTGACAAGACAGGAAAGATAAAATAAATTATAGAAAAAAACTAAACATATACACTTACCCAGATAACTTTCTACATACATGCATACATACAGTGTGTTGCATATGCATGCATACACTTACCTACATATATATATACACATACATACATACATACATACATGCCTACATATACCCATAAGGGTCAGTACTTATATACAGTACATTGCCACCATAAGGTGAATAATATCCTAAATAATAGGGGTGCACGATTCAGAAAATGTCGATTTTTAGGCTCAAGATTCGATTCAAAATCGATTTGATTAAAAAACGATTCTCGATTAAAAAAAAACATTCACAGTATGTAAATGTAGTTACTTTTCCCATGTGATTGCAGTAGTCATACAATAAAAAAAAGATTTTTTTGCACACCCCTACTAAATAATGATAACCATAATGATAATAATGATGTTCATCATCACCATTATCAACATTCTCACAGAATAATACTACTCAATGTCTATACTTATCTAGTGTCACATCTTTGAACCCTTTTTTAAATTTGAAGACATTCCTAATATGTTTTAATTCATCTGGTAATGCGCTCCATAACTTCACACCACAGACAGATATGCATCTGCTTTTCATCACTGTGTTACAGGTAGGTTTGTATGTTGGGAGGAAGTAGGTTATGACAAATTCTTCATCAAACCATTGTGTGACTAATTTTCGTTTGGGGTTCAAAGGCAGTTTGTTTTCTATGAATTCAAAGTTGGAAGCGATATATCCTCCTTGAGATTCTTGTCCCACCTGTTGTTCTTCCAAAGAGATGACCGAGCCGTTACTGCCGCTGCGTCTCTGCCTCTGGAAGGCAGCGACCTCCTCCGTCTTTATTCTTAGGATCTTTTGCTGCTGCTCATTCTTTATCTCGAGTTCCTACAGAAGGGATGGATGGGTGGATCAAAGGAAGATAAAGGTCAATTACAGGACTAGTATGGAAGAAATCTATATCTGACTAAAATGTATAAATGCATTTGGCCCTTATACTGTATACTGATATGTTTCCCTTTAAACCATTGCCAGACATTTGGACTTGTGGAAGAGATTTTTTTTCCACACATGAAAAAACAAAACGCCATTTGCAATAAACTGAGTTTGGTTCGAAATTCACTCAATCAGCTTCAGAAGCAATGGCTATAACCATAAATCTATGGCTTGGTAAATCTTGGCTTTGAATTTACAGTCAGAGTCATAGAACCTGCTAGGTGTTCCCTGCAACTGCACAGTCAAGTTTTGCGAAAATATTTGGGACTGGCTAATTGGCAGAATGACTTAAATGAGCTTATGTTTTCCGCTAAAAGAAAGTATTATGTAATATTGTCCATGTAACTGCATACATACAGGATTTCTAATTCTGCTTTTAAAGATATGGCTGCCACTCTGCTGAATTGGCCTGAGGTACCTTTACTCTGTGAGTTCTTCTTTGCATCTCGCTCTCCAGACGTCGTTTCTGCTGACTTTCATGGCGCAGCCGTTTTTGTAGCTGCTCCTGCTGCTGCCTCATACTCTGAACACTTAGCTCCAGCTCTAACACACGACGTTCGCTCTGGGCAGGCAGGTTAGCGAGACGAGCGGTATCCCTCTGACGCTGACTGAGAACCTAACAAAAAAATATTCTTTCAGATGTCACACAAATCAGCATCACTAATTCTCTAATTGTCTGTTGCCTATGTGCTATTAGGCATTAATACAGAGGTGTGGCAGTCAAACCTGAACTTTGCTCTGAGCAGCAGCTATCTTCCTGCGACATTCCTGTGCTCTGGTCTTGTCCGTCGTGCTGATCTCTCTTTCTTGCCTCTCTAGATCCTGCAGCTGCCGTTGAGCCTCCTGCAGCTCTTGTCGAGCCTGCACAGCTTCACTCTCCAGAGCCGTGATCTTATGGCTATACTGCCTGTTCAGGGCCTGAGCATCCTTACCTAAAAACAAGCTGATGTTTAAAAGAGAACCTTTATTTGGAAAAGATGCAGCTAAGGAAGGGTAACAATATCAAAATTGCTACCTGTTTTGACCAGCTCCTTGATGAGTTCTTCCTTCATACGGATGGTGACAGAGAGCTCCCTGATCTTCTGCTGTGCCTGAAAAAGTCCCAACTCTGAAGCGCCTTCAAAACCTTTCAGACTTTCACGCACAGATGTCTCCCCAGTACTGAAGTTGGCTACACAGAGATTTGAGACAATACACAGGAGGTCAGCAGGGTGGTACAATGATGAAAGGTACGGAGCTTCAAGACAACAGCCAAGATTCAAGCCCTCATGTTTGATCCTCCTTAAGTACCAACACAGATCAGTACTCCCTGTTTGACTCTCACTCTCCAATGACGTGAACCTTGGACCATAGAGTAGACTAAAACCAGCCAACAAATGCATATTGAACCGATTTTAAAAGCCTAAGGTTACCCTGACTCTATCAGGACAACATGTAACATCTGAATGCAAAAGGAACCAAAACACAATAAAAAGCTATATTAATGTTTTATCCCATATGTGGCTGGTGTCTCTGAAAATTACTATGCAAACCTGGAAAATCAGAGTTTACTCAGTTCACCACAGACTGTGCCTAAACATCCGCAGAGCAACATTGTAGCAACTTCTCCACAAACACATGTTGCACCACAGGAGAATGCACATGTAGGATCAAAAAGACTACTAAAATTGTAAACATGCGACATGTTCGGGGGGTTTAACTGCAAAAACTGTGTTAATGTTTCTCAATGTGTTAACACAATATAATTGGATTTGTGCATAAATTATTTCAATAGCAGGTACACTAACAATTTTGTAATTACCTGAGTCCTAACGAACAACAACAATGCCCTCCCAATCAATAGTCCTACATCTAATTCTAACATATAGAGGCACATTAGGTTGTTAGACTTACATGCTTTTCTGGCTAAACAGGGGTGCTGGTCTGGCTCATGCAGAGATATGAGCCCTCTACCACCAACTGCTAGTCCTCCTGACAGCATGTCCCTCTTGGTCCAGGTCAGGTTCACCTGTCTGACAGAACCATTAGCATTACATTACATACATTTCACACATGACAACTGCTCATGTATGTCAACTTAAATAGTGTAAGCTGCAAGCTATACACTATGCTATGAGTTCTATAAACACAACATACTTGCGTCTCTCTTGGCTGAGGTTTGAATGACTGCCCTCTTCTTCTGTATCCTGCATTTCTGCTCCTCCTGTGATATCCTGGTCCTCATAAAGGCCACCTTCCTGATCACCACAAAGCCCATTACTAACCTGTAAGCGCGCGCGCACACACACACACACACACACACACACACACACACACACACACGTAAAGCAAAAAGTACGCTACAATACATTCTGCTTATGTGTGTAAAAATTACATTGGATCTGTATACAGATGAGAGTAAAAACAAGTTAAAATACTGTAAATTGTGCATCTTAAACAGATTTATTTTACTTTTTGGTCTGTATTTGGGCATTTTTTAATAAAGTGGTGTTTCTGGTTAGTATGTGCTCATCCTATTGACGAGCCTGCACCTCCATTTCTTACCATCTTTTTAACTTTTAAATCCACTCAACCCCACAGGCTCAAAAAATAGCTGGATGGTCACCTGACTGTATGTGCCTCCATTCTGACAGTGTTGCATGGAGCCCATGGGGGCTGTGTGTGGCCGCGGCCTCAAGTTAAGGCCCAGGCCCATCAGCCCTGGAGTAGACAGCAGACACTGCAGCTCCACTATCAAGTCCTGTTGCTCCTGCAGCTTATCACTCTGAAACAGAAGGAAAGCAATTAAATGCGTAACATACAGTATTAGCTAAGGCAACGAACATAACGTGTAGCAACTAGTGCTGTCAGTTAAACGCGTTATTAACGGCGTTAACGCAAACCCATTTTAACGGGGTAAATTTTTTAATCGCGAGATTAACGTTCTCTTTGGCATAGCAAACTTTGTCATTTTTTCACATGCTGTTGCAACAACTAGTAATGTTAGAAAAACTACAACACCACACCGGATCTAGCTAGACCGGAAACAAAACAACAGGCACGCCGCACACACTTGTTTGGGCTTGCGAGCCGGCCAAAGAGCAGTAGGCTAACGTTACGTTTTGAGTGGATGGCGAGCGCAAGATGCCGAAATGGATGCCAATAAGATTCTGAATGGAAAGTTTACTTTTAAAAAGTTGCCAAATGGTTCCATTGACAAGACCAAAGTGATGTGTGTGTTTTGTCGTTGTGAACTGAGCTATCATCGCAGCACGTCCAGTCTGAAATACCACTTGATGGCCAAGCACACAGCTGATGCCAATTCTCCGCCCCCTCGTCAAAGCCAGGCGACAAAAGCACAAAGCAAGCCGATCCACTCTTCCATGTTGATAAGAGCATTAAAATGAGAGAAAAAATAATTGGATAAAAATAAAATCTAGGGACATTTAGAATAGATAAAAATTTGCGATTAATTGCGATTAATTGTGAGTTAACTATGACATTAATGCAATTAATCGCGATTAAATATTTTAATCGTTTGACAGCACTAGTGACAACGCATATTAAATAGAGATGAATGTGGCCTGCCATAATTAAACTGTGAAAGACTGCACTTATGGAAAAGACAATAATAGAATTCCACTGCATCTGACCTGCTGCTTGTATTGCTCCATAGCATCCTCCAGAGCTGCTAAAAAGTCAGAGTTCTCGCCCTCCAGCCGCTGAATCTGTGCTTGAAGCAGCACAATACTATCCTCTTTCTCTCCATGCTCATGGCCCCACCTCTCCTCCACAGCCTCTGGATCCTGGGTAATATTTTTCACAACACATATCACACTTTTATAAACATATCAGTGCTGGGTACCTGAGGTTCTGACTAAAACCTCTTTAAATATTTCCTTGGGAATGTGAAAGAGACAAACCTGGTTCCTCTCAGAGGGTCTTCCTCTCCTTAACGCAACACTGTCTTCAGTGGAGCTGTTCTCGATGCCGCTGTCTGGTCCTGAGGCAGTGGTCAGTCCACTCCGCTCCTCCTCCACGGAGCACAGCCACTCCTTCACTCTCAGACTCTGTTCTGCAGTCAGAGCTCCTTCACTCTGCAGCTCCCACAGCAACCTGTGATATATAATTATAAAAAATATGAAGGAAGGAAGCACCAATGCTTCTTAAACCTGAACTAATTAAAATTAAGCAAAATACACATCTCACAGTCAGGATGAGAGACACGCCACTGAATGAAGCCTGACATAGATGATACCTCCTATAGCTTTATGCCAACAAACTCCAGTGTTCACCAGAGAGAGTGTCATGTATTCCTCTCAGCTCCTCAAGCTAACAAACCAGTGTAAACACAGAAACATGTCCCCGGCAATTTACTTCTTGTCAGCAGTGAGCTCAAACTAAAATAGAAAATACTGTCACAGAATGTCTCTGACCATCTCTAAAATACACAGAGAATGCTGATCGCAATGAAGAAATATGTCAATGCAATGGCTTTTATGTATTTGGAATTTTTTTTTAATGAAGTTGTATTACACAGAGATATGAGCTACTGTATATTAGGTTTTGGCTAAACAGATACTGTAATAATTGTAAATTCATTGTGGGTTTTGGCCTCTTTAAGGATCTGTAACTTGAAAAAAATTTAAATAAAGTAACACCAGTATTCTTCTTTCAACCAAGTCAAATTCCTCAAATTCATGCTAGCAATTGGATTTGATTTGGCTCACGTGGAATTAGGAAAAGTTCATATTATGGTGGTGGTTTGCTTGAACATTAAGTATTAGCGATAGAGTCAGAAGAAAGAAGGTGGCTGGACTGTTGAATTAAAATAGAACAATGGTGACCACAGTGATAACAATAATTATTTAATATCCCTAATTTCTTATTATATCGTGAACTTGTGTATGCATAAGGGAAACAATGGCTTGTTAATTCCATATACACATTCATTCACAAATGAACTTACCACTCAATGGTCCAGGACATGCACAATTAAAAATGATGAAGACTACATTTAACTTGATTAATCATCAATGTGCTTTAACCTGTAAGCAGTGTCTGTACACGTCCTATAGTGGGCGCTCTGGGCTTGCAGTCTGCTGATCTCTCCCTCTCCAAGTCGAGGTCTTCTGTTTGCATCAGCGTGAGAAATGATGCGGGTCTCTGAACGCTGGCGATTTTCCAGGGCTCGGCGAAGGGCCTTGATTTGTTGCTCCAGCCCCTCCACCCGATCTGGCTCACGCTTGCAGTTGACCGTCGCCCGGTTCTGAATGTTTCTGGCCCTTGTGGCGTAGTTTAGTGTATTCAGGCTCTCGTCAAAGTCTGAGGAAGATGGGCTGATGCAGGCAATCATCAGTGTTTTTGAATTTCCTCCCAAAGAGTCTTTTAGGATCCTAGGTGAAACAAGGATTATATGAATTAAACCAAAGAGACATTTTACTCAAATTTCTGTTCAAGTGGTATGCTGCAGTATCTCATGAGCTTATTAAAAAATGTACCTTGTGATTTTAGAATCTCTGTATGGTATGTGAGAGCCTTTCCTCTTAGGGTCCCCCAGTGCCCCGATAACATTTCCCAGAGCCAGAAGACCACTGTTAATCTGGATACTCTCTTTCAGTCTCTCTCCAGTGTTCCCCGTCTTTAAGATGCGCTCTGACCCCGCAAGGTCAACAAAGTGGAACTTGGAAGACAACATTTGTGGTCCAGAATTTGTAGTGGTCCCATAAAGGCGAGAGCTTCCCCGACGCTGGTCCATATACACAGTAAAAATGGTGTGTGACCGGCTGGAGTTTGGATTCATCTGGGTTGCACCAGTGTGCCTGGCTGTGTTTCCTGACTCTAGTAAACTCAACACCTCATCAAGACCCTCCACCTCGCACTCCTTTACGCCACACAAAACTATGAGTCACAGAGACAAAAACATAAAATGCACATTCATACATACACAAACCACTTAAGTAAAATGCTGCATAATAATAACAATATCTTAACCTCAAAAGACATGCTTAAAGACAAACTAGGCGGCCTATTCCATACCAATGTTGCCTTTATCCTCCCGGATGTGGATGTCCTTGCTGGCGGTCTCCACCTCCAGTAAGTCTTTGAACTCCTCTTTGTAGACCTCCAGATAGGAGACTCGGACAGAGAAGTCTGCGAGGTCATTTTCATCTAGAAGCTTGAAGACATCTGCAACAGCCCTGGGGATTATACCCTGCTCCTCATCTCTAAAGGAACCTACAAACACAATTAAAACACAAATAAATGAATGCAACTGGCTTGTTAAAACGGTAAAACTTGATTAGAGCACAGTCTTATGCAAAAGGACCTAACCTTAAACTTAGTTTTTAATACAGGATAAACTGAGCTAACAACAACAACTGAAGTGGACAATGGAAGAAAAGATCAAATAAATAACTTACAAATATTAGCTTCTCCAATGGTGTAAGTCTTGCCTGAGCCCGTCTGCCCATAGGCAAAGACTGTAGCATTGAAACCTTGAAAGAAGGCATCTATGAGTGGCTGAACAGACAAAGAATAAACCTCCTCTTGACAGCGAGTTTCTTCAAATAGGTAGTCGCAAAGGAAGTGCCGGTCGTGGCCCAGAGTAACACGACACAGCTCCGAGTCCACGGTAATGCAGCTCTCGTGGCAATGTAAAAGCTCTTTAGGCAGGAGGGGACGCACTCGAACGGCTACTTGCACTGCAGAATAATCGCCTCTGCCTTGGCCACTGGGCACTTTGGGAGACATTTCTGCTGCACCGCTGGAGCTCTTCTGTGTTCCTCTGCTACGTATGGATCATCTTTGGGCCACTAGAGGGAATAGAAATCACCTGTCACCAGTTTTTTTTATTTTTTTTTTTTATCTCATGTCATCTGGCTGAAGGATGTAATATGGCTACAAGTCAGAATGTGATTGACTACATCATAAGGCAATGAACCCACCTAGTAGCTCAAACATGATTTTTGTACAGGTTGGCAACTATTTTTGCCATAAACAACAAACAAACAAACTTTAACACAGGAGAGTAGGAGAGGGTGATATGGAAATATACACAATATCAATAATATACAACCAGTGGTGGAATGTTACCAAGTACATTTACTCAAGTATTGTACTTAAGTAAACATTTGAGGTACCTGTACTTTAATTTATAATAAAATATTGTATTAAATTAAACTACCCAACAATATACAGGCCTACAAGTACAACTGAAATGATTAAAGACTTAGTTGATTGACAAAACTGTTTCTAAAGTGTGAGGATTTTTCTGCATTGAGTACTTTTATTTTTAATACTAATAAGTACATTTACCTCATGACACTTACATACTTTTACTAAAGTAACATTTTCAATGCAGAACTTTTACTTGTAGCAGAGTAGTTTTACAGTGTGGTATTAGTACTACTACTACTACTGAAGTAAAGGATCTGAATACTTCTTCCACCACTGTATACAACATATTTGTGATATATTAACTATTCTGCAAAGTAGAAACTGTTTTAGTATATAAAATCACCAGAAATTAATGTCTGATTTTGGCTAATCAAGCAAATTTAATACCTGACAAATCAAGGTACTTTATTGCATTAATGTTAAAAAAATAAAAAGTTGCCATAGAGCGTGGCCTGGCTCATTGGTTTCAGAGATAACAAAGACAGCTACCTCTGTATATATGGTATGGCAAACTCTCCCTTTAAAACTCAACACATCCTAGAGCTGCTTTATCAAAAACCTTTAAGTGAAAATAACACATTACATAACAGATATGAGACATACATTTTACTTTTAAGACTATTTACAGAGGTGGCCCTTCATGTATTTAGCTAGGACCTGGATGGGCCAGTCCTGAACTAGGCAACCCTTCTTGTGCTTAACGTTATTTTAAACACAGCACTCTACTAACTCATTTTGGTAGGCTTGATATATGATACATCAAAGTTAAGGACCCCTAAACTGACACAAAGTACAGTAGACCTCCATAGATTGTGTCCCATCTGATAGGATTTTTGCTACAGAAAGTGTATGAAACCTAGGGCTGGGCGATATGGATAAAATCGAATACCTCGATATCGATACCGCAACGATATTGTAGTGTTGACTATTGGTGCTTTCACAAAATATTTACACAATGAGAATTTTGATAAATCATTATTGGTAATGTGGATATAATGACTAAGTGGGTAAAGGCAAATAATAGAACAGTTACAACAGTCTGGTAAGTTCAGAAAATGACATCACTTTACTGTAATGCAGTCTTTAAAACCAGGAAAAGACAACAATTTTACCATATTACAATATCCAAAATCTAAGACGAAATTTAGTCTCATATCACGATATTGATATAATATTGATATATTGCCCAGTTCTAATGAAACCCATGATCAAAATAATAATACAATACATTGTGTCATTGTGTTACCTATGGATGTTACCTGAGGACTGTACGTTTTGATGCTGCCTTTTTTAACTCAAGTAATATTTAATTTCTTACACTGCACTGTAACTTTTATTATTGTATTTTATACCCTTCTTATTCTATTTTAGCTGTTTTGTATGATCTTTAATTAATGTTTTGAACTGCTGTTTAATGTTTTATGTAAAGCACTTCGAAAGTGCCTTGCAGCTGAAAGGCTACCTTGCCCTATTGTGAAAAAGTATTCAAATTTTTGATGCGGACCCTCTTGAACCCCCACAAGGACCCCTGGGGGTCCCCGGTCCCCACTTTGGGAATCACTGCTATAAAGTAAGTTAAAGTTAACTTATTGTGGCCATGTTAGCAAGATGCAGTTAGCTAACCGAGGCCCCGTTACCACTGTTTAACGAAGTAAATACGTTAGGTACCGTTATCCATAAGAAACACACGCATGTAGCTAGGCTTTTTCTAAATGTTCCTTAACAAGAAGCTTCCCCAAATCTTACACGCTAGCTAAGCTAAAGTTAGCAAGTTAGCCAGCCGTCCGAACAACAACATCAAAGCATGATAATGAGGCTGGATATCGTTATCTAGAAGTGCTAAGTTACATTATCCCGTAAGAAATGGCTAACGTTAAACATCATGCATTGATTGGGTAAGTTCTCGTAACCGCTACCAGTTAACACAACTTACTTTAATGTGGCAGAAGTTACACTAGGATGGATTCAGGATAACACTGGAGTTTTTTTTTTTTTTTTTTAGTGTGGAAGTTGAGGGGCAGGCAGAGGGGAGGAGCCCAAAAGTTTGGGCTGGATTTTGGGTGTGGTCTTGAAAGCAAAGAAAGCATCATGGCTGAGGGTTCAATGCAGAGAGGTAAAAACTAATGACTTATACCTGCAAAGCTACAGAATTTAACACAATACAGATTTGAAATTCAAATGTTTTTCTTCTTTCTCCTTATGATTATTATTATTCTATGTCTTTGAGCGCAGAAATGAGGTGCTTGGGCTACTCAAAAAGTTGTACAAATTGGTGGGCCTACTGTCAGACTTTTCTGCGATCTGATATGGGTCTTAGCAGCGTCGTACGACAGCATCCACTCTCATCCTCACTCTTCATATTCAACTACTCAGGCACAAAAACAGTTCTGACAATTACACAATTAGTCTGTGGCAGGCAGATAAATATATCAAATCTACATGTGCGTGGTTAGTACAGTAACTGGAATTAAACAAATACAAATGTTTTCAAATCGCAGTCCCTTGTGTACATGTAAGCATCCACACAAAGAGTCCAATGTGATCTTCACTGAGTAGTAGCCTACATTTTGAATATTAAGGAAGACTGTGAGTTGTTGTCTGAGGACTATACACAACAAAATCACTAGCCTTCCAAAGCATTCAAAATTTACTGCTGACATTAGTTCTGTTTAAAAAACACAATTTCATCCTTTGAAAAAGGGAGAAAAAAGGAAAGATTGTTAGCAAAATATTTATGAACATTATGATTTGCTTGTGAGCTCTTTCCTGTTCTTTGTCAGTGAGCGTTTTACACACACACACACACACACACACACACTCACACATTCACACGCACTCACCTCTAATACATAATAGTTCACCTACCAGTCTTCAGTGTCTGTGCATCCGTATGGATTTCTGAAAATCATTTAATCTCACCTGCCTGTGCTGTTCCTTCATGTAGTCAGCTATCTGTCAGTCAGTCCACTACAAGCTGAGCGGTCTGGTGTTGTGTCCTTTATAGAGCAGCTCAGTGACAAGGGGCCCGACAGCATCTTGACGTCACAAGCCTAGAGCCCTAAATGCTGTAACCCTGGCACTTTCAGTCACATTACCTTTGTGCACTTATGATATAACACTCCACATATCTAAAAATAAAATAATAACCTATATTAATGGGTGTCGGCTTGACTGCTGCTGTGTGAAAGTTAGGTGTCCTTGCCAATCAATGTTCTCTGTCATCACACTTCATATCCAATCATCACCTAACCTTTGTCCTGTGGGTAGGCAGGTTCAAACACAAAGACATGTAGTGCTCAAACTTGATCTGTGATTGAGTGACATACTGTGTGCACCATGATGCTGGAAGGGTAGAAATTAAAGCCAGGCCTCTGACCACATACACTACTGTTAAAGGGATGCTTCACCAATTTAGCATTAAGCTTTGTATCAGTAGAAACCCGGTTTGTAGAAACCGATGACGCAAAAATTGTCATTTTACGTCATCGGTATACATTTTTCCAGAGGCAAAGGACTACAGCCAGTACTTCCGCATAGCCCATAGGGGGTTGGACCTCGGCTTTTTCCGGAGATTGCCGAGGTAAAAACAAGTGTCAGCCATCTTGAATCATCGCTTAGCTTCTCAGCAGAAACAGATTTATTCATCCCGAAGGAAATTTTAGAACAACAATTATGTGCATTCAAACTACCGCACACGTGTACCACCGGGATACATTGGTACAGATCGGAGAATATGCTGGAAACTTTATTACAGACCAAATACTCGATGCAGCTTCGCCCGCCTGCTATGGAGACCAGCGGTGTTGTTCGAAGCCTCTGCCCGATAAAGGGACATCATCAGCGGGGAACGTTGAACGAGTGTGCCGGTGGAAAACTAACGCTAGCCGGCCACCTGTTCCATCAATCCTGCTTGCAAGTGTCCGCTCATTAGACAACAAACTGGACTACATCCAACTTCAACAAAACTCCCAACGCGAGTTCAGAGACTGCTGTGTTTTTGTTGTTGTGGAAACAATTGCTGTATCGGACTATCCAGCTAGCTACCAGGCAGGCTGCTCTGTCGCCGGGTAAGACTAGCTAGTGGAGGTGAGCTGTGTTAACACAGACTGCCTGGTGCAGAAATGGGGGTGCTTGTATCCAACTAACTGCTAACTGCTGGTGAAGTTTGTGACTGTTAAATGCCGACCATTCTACATTACACGCAAATTTGTATACTTTGTGATACAGCCCACCAAGCACTAATGCTAGTAGCTAGCTATGTGTTAGCTGAACTTTAAGGAGCATATCATGTGTATGCACTAAATGTAGCCTATTTCGTATGTCGTTTTCATATATTTTAATTGTGTAACCAATTGAGCCACGGTGAAACGTTGTTTCGTGTATATGGTTGAAATGACAATAAAACACACTAAAGTTGAGTTGACTGTCTCACTGTCTGTCTGTAACGGTAGGCGTGGCTTGGGAGTAGACGCTAAAGCAGCGAAACAAGTGCATTCTGGGATTTGGTGTCTTTCATCCACATGAGCAAAAAACACATTTTCTGGCTTATCTCGGCCTAGAAGCCACCAATTTCTAATTTTTTTTCACATTTCTACTACATAAGTGACCCAATTTAAAGATATATTCATCTTTCCAACGGTGAAATATCCCTTTAATGGAAGTCCCAGCAGGGTTCAGCCATTGGGTATGTAATTGAACTTGTAGTGTGACTTCATTTCATTATCAGTGCCATGTTCAGTCAGACTAAATCGATGCACCTTCCTCTCACGTGATACAGTAAGTGATTGTATTGGGGCTGTGATGTGATCCTTCATGAACACAAACGATAGTTACGTATTGTAACTCCAGATTCTATGAGTATAGGCGCAGCCCTCTAAGGCTACGCTATTGGGTTTATCCCTTCGCGCATGCGCAGTCATGAAGATTTCTTTCCTGCCCTTGCGTCCAGCACGGGCTTTCAACTACGTCCGCAGAAACTGTAAACAGCAGGACCTGTTGTTCATCTCCCAACATCAGCTTTTTCTTCAGCTGATGTTACAGGAGCAGGTGGCCCAAATCTTAGAGGGCTGCGCCTATACTCATAGAATCTGGAGTTACAATACGTAACTATCGTTCTATTTCGTATAGGCTTCGCCCTCTAAAGCTACGCTATTGGGTTAGGGCGAAGCTGATGTAGTCAATGTCACCTGCGACACAGAGCCCACGAGCAGAACATAGACTAACTTTTTTCTCTAATGCACTGACAGGAGATTTGTATCAGATAAAACGTTATTCTGATAAGAGAGCCTGCCATGGTAATGACTTGGCCTAACTGCTCTGATAAATGACGTTCGGGGACCTTTCACAGCAGCGTGGCTGCGTTGTTTCAACGGTTTTATTAGTACAGTTAATCCCACGGCAAGACCAGCAGCAGCATGCTACTACTAACGTAACGATAGCCTCTCTGTCTCTGAGTGTGAGTGCAATGTTGATGCAATGTTGCACGCAACTTCATGAGGGGAGGGAGGGGCTGGAGGCAGCTCCTCTGTGTGCGCTGATTGTAGGCGTGCATGATCAGTGAGAAAAACGTATCATGAGTGACAATATACATATATATGTGACACCCGCTCTCCTCCCAGCACCCAGTGCAAGAGGACTCATTCTTCGTTGAGTGTGGATAGGACCGAGTGGGTCATGGAGGGCTCAGACATATCACGCAGATAGAAACGGATGAATGGGCATGGGGATGCCCAGGAGGCCGCTGCGCAGATGTCGGCTACTGTCATTCCTCTGAATAAGGCAGCGGACGCCGATAATGCCCTCGTAGAGTGTGCTCGGATGCCCTGGGTGATTTTGAAAGGGCCGCTCCTCGGGAGTGTTCCCTATAATGTACAAACAGCTGCTGTGTCTGCCTTATGTCCGCCGTGCGTAAAACGTAGTGTGATAGCGCACACACCGGACACAAACGGTGAAAAGCTTCCTCTGCATCGTTGTTATGAGGCGGGGGGAAAAACCCTTCGAGGGAAAACACTCTCGACCGAATCCCATTGGGGTGTGAGAGAGCGCACGGCGGGTTTCTGTCATCTGACCCCCTTCAGAAAGCGCTTCACCAGGGGGTGCGCAAAAACCGTCCTCTCTCCATAGCCTTCGTGGCAGGACAAGATGGCTGCTGCGTAGGCTTTGACTAGACGGAACCAAATCATTATCCACCAATGTTTGGAGATAAGTCAACACGAGAGGCAGGGGACACGATATGGGGTCCGCACTCTTCTCCGTGCGCCAGCGCTGGAAAGCAGACCAACGCCCTGCGTAACACGCTGTAGTAGAGGGAGCTCTTGCGTTCTGGATAGTGAGCACCACGGCAGGGGGCAAGCCTAGTCTCTGCAAGCGTTTCCGCTCAGCAGCCATGACCGGGGGATGAAATATCGCACCGTTCAGCTGTGACAGAGCGTCCTCGCGCCACGTAGTTGCCAGGTAGGGCCCGCCAGCAGCTGAACCAGAGTCGGGAACCAGGATGCGCTCGTCCGGTTGGACAGCTCTAGGCAGTTTATGGTTGATAAAACCAACAAATCAGCTTAAAGTAGAGGCAGCATTTTGAGCTTGCGGCACATCTCCTCTGGGAGCAGCAGGGGGCAGTGTAACACCATGATTTGAAAATGCACAGGAACAGGTTTTTCTTTTGCAATGACTTTCAGATTTAAACACAACAATAAATATACTTATTGGTATTTGACTGGACAGTAATTAAGTATGCACGGAAAGAGAGAGGGGTTACAGAGAATACAAGTAAACATCAGTGTTTTAATGGTGCAAGAGCGGATCAGGTTTCTGATTGGATTTGAAAATGAGGTACCCTACACCCTCATATCCTGTCTGCTTGGTACTGCACCGAACTGTAGCTTCCTTGACCACAGCAACTGTGGCAGCACTACTGGCATGCCTGTTATTCCCTCTCCTTTCTTCTTTCCCTCACCTGCATGCCCACGTTAAATGGACCGGAGCCAAACTGACTGTGGAGTCCTGTCTGCACTCTCTGGAGCCTCAGCAGACCCAGTCACACTCTCCTTTGTTCCATCAAACTTCAGAGGAGACCGAGGTATTCCCTTTCAAAAGTAAGTACCAGTGATAACCCAGCCTGCTGTCAAAGAGAGTGGGCTGGTTTCTTATGAGTGTACCTCACAACCAGACTGAGATCAGGATATTGATTTCAGTCCCCGTACACACTGCCAGCACTCATTAGGAGGGATTTGTTTTATCTTTACGGTGTTACTCAACACATTGGAGAGAGCTGTAGAGAAAGGGAGAAGGTGGATGTAATATGATAAGGTAGAGGTGGGGAGGAAAAGAGAGGACAGTGAGGGGTGAAAACTGAAACAGTGCAGACAAAACACCAGATTTCCGACCAGGTGCTCTCATAGGAAGACTTTCTCAGAGCCTTGTTTGTATATATGTGTGTAAGTGGCTGTTGTGCAACAGGCTGGACCTCACACAAGCAATGCAGAGTAAAAAACACAGAACGTATAAGCTGTAGATGAGTAGAGACGGGTTTTATTTGGGTTTTATGGGGGGACAGGAGTGGAAAAGAAGTCTAGTTAAACTTCAAATACTGAATCATCACCTTTTTTAGATCCCTGAGGGACAGAATTAGCCCTTGTGTTGTCCTCGAGTTGAATTTGACCCGTTTTCAAAGTTTTTTATATCAGGGTTTCATCAAATTGCCTAAAAAATAACATGGATGCATGGATGTACGTTGTATTGAACCCATCCTCTGATCTTAACTATTAGTCAAAATAACACATAATTTCTGCTTTTTTTTAAACTATAAGATTAGGTATAAAGCATTGAAATAAGTGACAAAAACGTTTAAAAACAGCGTCTAAAGCATTGAAAAAAGCGCCATAAACGTCAGAAAGAGCACCAAAAATTCAACTTTGACAGAAGGACAACAAGTTCATGATCGACGGGAAGACAACACAAGGGTTAAGCACTGCCTCGCAATTCCCCTCTCCCTCTACTTATTTTCCCATTAAGACACAAGAGGCAGCAACAGAGTGAAGAACAGTGAGGTCTATCTTGCTGTGGTAATAAAGACAGCAGTTTTTAATTCAGCCTGCACCCCTCCACCAGTAACTGGCTGGCTGGAGTGAATCATCTTCTATTCAGCCATCACTCTCTGTCTGCCTCCCTATCTCCAAGCATCTTTTTTGTTCACTCAGCGTGCAATATGGTTTTAGGATCCAGTGGCTAAAGCTCCCCAGCCCCCTCAGCGGTGAGTCTTTGCCACAGTATGGAGCCCTCTCTGCACCTAAAGACATGCTGATTGTCTCCAGTGAACCTACACTTTGCCACACTATCATACAGATGCACTTTTGTGTGGCGTGTAACGCCAAGAAGTAGATAGATGGTTGGGGCAGCACAGAGGTGACACATTTCATCACACATCATAAAATGCCACAGTTTTTCCAAATATACACCTCCTCATGAAGGGAAAATGATCACACAAACATTACTTGCAGGGTGCATGTGCATTTTTCTGTGTGTACTTGTAGCAAATTTAAAAGTTAAAGTTATTCATGCACTGTACACAGTGGCTCTTTGAGCAGCCTGTCTTTGGCAGTCTGTCTGCTGAACAGCACTGCTCTGTACTGCAAGAACTGAAGTGTTTCCTAAACAACCACTGCCCACATATATCACTACATGTGTGTTTACATATTTATATATATATATATATATATATATATATATATATATATATATACATATATATATATATATATATACACATACATATATAAAAATATAAGACTGCTCCTACAGCACATTGCAGAAGGTAACATTTGCTTTTGAAAATAAAAAAAAACTTTTAGGCTTTATATGGTGTTTTAATGATTGTATAATAGTTTTACTGAAACCAGAATATAAATAAAACATGATAGTAAAGAGAATTACAAAATCTTCACAAGTCATGATTACATTTCCAGTATACATAACATATAATGTCAACATAGCAGGACGGTCATTTACAAAAATAGCACTTTCTTTCAGGGTGGACTGTTTTACTGTTTGCTACATCATGTCATTCACCTTTCATATCTCATTTTTGTGCAATAAATATGTTTCAGTTCATCAATACAAAACTCTTGTTCTTATATAATGAATCCAAAGATACATTCCTGAATTTGCATTTCTGTAGCTTATCACCAATGCCCCTGTAGAACCCATATTCTAAAACATTTATTGCACGCAGCAGTGCAAGACAGGTATTAACCATCCGTGAGAGTTCATGTGCTGGTTCATGATGACTTTACTACAGTTTTAAGACCTGTCTGCAGCAACTTCTTTAGCACAGATGGTCACCACAATACATCAGATTATCACACATTCATGACCAAATATAGAGTTCTTAGCTAAATCCTAAACAACCCTTTTCTTTGGCCTTTGTGCTCTATGTGTGTTTCCTCTTTCATCCCTCTCTTTCTAGAACTCATACTGGGAAACAAACATGGTGACTTTGGTAATGTACCTCCCCAGCTGGACTCGTCTCTCCAGCTCGCTCATCTCCACTTCTGCCTCCAGCGTGGCAGGGCCCTGCACGGGGCTCGCCAGCATCAGCTGACCTGTCACACGGTCTGAACGCTGGACTGTGAAGTGGCGCCGAGCTTGCCTTCCCCCCAGCAGGGAGAAGCGAAGCGTGTCACCCATTGGACGTAATGCTGAGACCCTGAACATGACGCGAGGAGCTGAAAGGTTGGACACTGCAGCCAGGTAATGGTAGGAGAAGGAATTTGGGGTCTGAGAACATGCCTTGTTGTCCACAGGACAGGGGTTACGTTCACAACGCCTGGAAAAAGAGTTCATCCAAGAGTGAGAGTTGGTTTTCTATGGAATCAAAGTAGTCATACTGTCAACGTTTTTATTTGGTCTAAGACATCATCCCCATATCTACTTGTAACTGTACATCTCAAATGAAAAAATCCCACTTATTAAAATGGGGGGTGAATTTGGAATGCAAAAAAAATTATTTAATGCTTACATAGGCGACGTCTTGACATATGTTGCATTAGGGATTTTGGGACAGTCCACGCGGATACACTGGAAACCGCCATACGTATTAATGCACATCTGGTCCTTTGTGCAGTTGTTCTGTCTGGTGGCACACTCATCAATATCTGTGAGAAAACATCCACACAGTAAGACATTTATTCAAACAAAAAAGTTAGCTGGGATATCATTGTATGAATAAGTATAGTAATTAGTATTTGATCTTTAATTTTTTTAGTGATTCTTCATGAAACTTGCTGTACACAGTAATTAATAATAATTTGATGTTGGTGGTTTTGGTACTTAAAGCTTGAGTGCGTAACTTTTGGTATTAATGAATGTCTGTTACATTCAAGCCATTGCCAAATGAGTTGCTACAAAGCTAATAAGCTCCACACAACTCTCTCTGTATTTCTCAGTATCGCTATGTTCAGAAGATGGTGGCATCCGGTGACTTTCCCGCGCAGAAACTCAAGTCAACTCCTCCTTGGCTACTAGCAACTGGTAGAGGAGGGGTGGGGGCGCGATCACAGAAGGCTTGTATCATGTGGACGCGCCGACAGTGTTGTTGTCATTACTTAGAATTCCTCATGGGGGCAGAAACTACGCACTACAGCTTTAACATATTAGGCTTCGTATTACATGTAGTCTAAGCAACACATATATAGCAATGTTATATATAAAAATAGGACACCAGACCAGAGGTGATTATAGTTGTTTTTTTTAGCTTTTAGCTTTATCAGCAACATTTGGTATTACAGAAATTTGTGAAACAACATGTTGTGGAATACTTTATGTAATGTTGAGTGCATATTTTTGAAATTAAGAAAATAAAAAGTGAAACAAAACACAGTAAAAGAAAAATGCACCTTTACAGCTGCGTCCATCACGGGTCACATTGTATCCAACGGGACAGGAACAGCGGTAGCCTCCAGGAGTGTTAACACAAGTATGTAAACACAGTCTCCCAGCCTGGCCATTATGGAACAGCTCACATTCATCTATATCTAGAAGTGAACAACGCACATGCAGTTGACATCCCACATGGAAAACTAAATATGTATTAGATTTAGTCACAGGGCAGGTATTAGTCGTACCAGTGCAGGTGTTGCTGTCCCTGCCAGAGATGGTGTATCCTGGCTCACAGGTGCAGTGGGTGGTCCCCTGCACGATAGTGCAACGTGATGGACGGACAAAGGGCCCAGTGGTGGCAGCTGGCAAGGTAGCAGCAGCAGCGGTGGCTGGGGAGGTGGCGGCAGAGGTGTTTGTCATGGTGACAAAGACTGAATGAGGAAGACAGGAAAGAGGAAAAGTATGTGTGTTCATTCCCTGCTGTAATTAGATATTTCAAAGTTGCCTTTTTTTCAGTCCAATTAAGTATTGTGCGCTTTAATCCAATGTGCAGATAATCTTATTGTGCAAATTCAACATTATTTCATGAAAACAACCCTAGCTTGTAATTCAGTTGGACTGCTGTTTTTAAATCTTTTTTCAGGGTTTGGGACAATTATACTGGAATTTGTCTGCAAGTCAAAATCACCATGTGAAAATGTTGGCATCACTCAGCCTTAACCTATTTACACAGATAACGTGATGTCATGTTATTTTAATAAAGACAGTTTGTCTCTGTTAGAACTAGGCCAATAAAAAATCTGCAGTAATATAAGCCGTGTCGACATTATAGTTTGTCTACGAGAAAGCACTGACAAGTTTATTTTTCAACAGTACAATGTCCTGCTCTGTACATATTCATATTCATATCTGTCTAAATTCATTAAAAAACTTATTTAAGGAGTCCCTGAAGAAGCCTTTTGGATGAGAGGCGAAACATCTTCAAGAATGTCTACCAAGTCCAGTTGCCTTTGTGTAATCTAAGGAGTCATTCCAGCAAAATGTTTAAATATATTGTGTTTATGCAAACAAAAAAAACATAATCATATATGTCAGATAATCAGATCATAATTTTAAAACTCTCAATTATTGATATCGGCCTCAGAAATCCTGTATCATAGTCGCCTGCATAGTTGGTATATAGTCACTACGTCTGACAGGATTTGTCACCATGCGTCCATGGGTGCAAAACTCCTGAGTGAGTGAGTGAGTGAGTGAGTGAGTAAGTGAGTGAGTGAGTGAGTGAGTGAGTGAGTGAGTGAGTGAGTGAGTGAGTGAGTGAGTGAGTGAGTGAGTGAGTGAGTGAGTGAATGAGTGAGTGAGTGAGTGAGTGAGTGAATGAGTCTAGCCATGATTGTGACATGATGAATTGTAGCTAGGATAATTAGAGCCCACAGAGTGGGCCATTGTCTAATGACCAGCAGACCTACAGAAACCAAACTATATGTTAGCATGGAAATATCAATTAAATAGTGAAAAACAAAACAAGCTGGAATTTAATAAAACCCACTTTGTGGTATGTAGCACTGGCTTGTATTGACAAGCCAAACTCCTGGCCAATATAATCTCCTTTAGCAGCAGACTGGGAGGATTTGGATACTAGCCTATAAGAAATATGCCCTGCAGTAAAGTGTGGAATATTTATTTGTTGTATGTATCTCCAAATATTAAGGTATCCAAACATTTGGTGCAACCCAAGACCCAAACCTCAAGTGTTAAATGCACTACAACTTTAACATGTGTGTGTGGTCCGATTTTACCTACATGTTGGCATGGGGCTCTGGCAGGTAGCTCCAGCCCAGCCTTTGGCACAGACACAAGAGAAGTGGTTCACTTCATCCACACATGTCCCACCATTCTGGCACGGAGAGGATGCACACTCATTGATGTCTGGGGGAAAAGAAAGAAAGGAAGGTTATACAAAGCGACTCCATTGCTACACTTGAACCTCCTAGAGATACAAGAACATATGCAACCGAATATCTTTGATGTTTGAAGATAAGAGAATGTGACATCATTGCATATGCATGCTAAAGAGTGAATGAGAAAGAAATGGAGCAGATGAGTTAAGGTTAGTGTAGGGCAAACCCTGTCTTGATCAAACAGCCTTTGAGCTGTTATCTTAAAGTCAGCGAGCTGTCAGAGGACATACAGATTGGAATATCGCATGTCACGCCATTCAACAAGCTCTCTCGACAACTAACCACAGTACATAAAGAGGAAATATGATCATGAGTCACATGAGAAATGTATCTCTACATAGAAGAAAATGCATAATGCACAAAAAGAGGAAAGGCAATAGAGAGCAGGAGAGGGGAAGGTTACAAAAGGACGATGACAGGGTTGTAAAAGTGATCAGTGGGTTAGATAACAGGATGAGTGATGGTCAGGGCAAAGAAGAGGAAAGACACTGATGGGAAGAGGAATGAGGAGGAGCCAGAGGAGAAAGTGACCATCACAGAGGGCCAGGTAGCAGAAGATCAGCCCTGGACTCTCACCTCGGCAAGTGGGCTGCTGGCCGCTCCAGGTCAGGCTCTCTTGACAAACCCTGCTCTCTGATCCAACAAGCTCATAACCAGGGTCACACAGAACGTGAACCTCATGGCCCACGCCGTGTGACTTGCCGAGTTTCCTCCCATTGATAGGCGCGTCCAGTTTTGGGCAGGTACCTCAATGTGATTGAAAAAAAGCAGAATGGCAGATATTTGATTTATTATTTATCTCGAACAATCAACAAAGTTGCAAAAGAAAACGAAACAAATTAAACCACAAAATTAAAACACAAACAATCAGAATTTACCAAAGACCAAAAAAAATAATACAGGATAAGTTCGAGAAGGAGCAGGCGGAAGCATACAGCTTATAAGCTGCCCCTACTTCACAATATCATAATATTACGAAACAAATAGATATGCAAACATCTGACATTTGAATGAATCAGTCTTTCTGAGGGTTTTGCTTACTGTTGATTGCTCTGGTGGTCTGCTTCCCCGTGCTGCTCTGCAACAGGTTTATTTTCTTCTTTAGGTTGCGAAGACTCTGCAAGTAAGAGGCTTCATGGGCTGAGAGAAGCTTCTGGACTTGCTTTAGAGAGCCCTGTATTTCCTGTCTACTAGGGCAGTCCTGGAATAAAACAGAGGGGATGACTAATGTCATGAAGTGTTGATGAATATTTCACAACTTCTTCAAAGTTGTAATTCACTAACAAGATCAATCTATGCGTGCCATTCTTTTTTTTTTTTACAATCCACATCATTGTAAACACTTAATTCAATGATGTTGATATGAGAAGTTAATGATTTTTGTTTTTGTACAGCATTTATGAATGTATTGCACTGTACTATACATAGTGTTACTATTTGGATCTTCAAAGCTGCAGAAACACTATTTCTTCTAAACTTCTCATGAGTTTTCTTAAAAGGGAATGCTGTTTTGCTGAATTTATGAATTAATGAGTCGTGAAAAGCTACTCCTCTGGCTCAGGTAAGTTAAAAATAAATATTTGTCGACATAAAAAAGAGACCGCAGGACCACAAGCCAGTGATGTCATTGATGTATTAGCCAGAGAACTAACTTTTCATTCATTCACAAGACTCACAATTATGTTTGGTTGATGATTTTTTTGTTTTACAACCAAAAGATCTAAAGATATTTTTGGTAGTGTCTGAGCCAAAATATTTAGTAACCTACAAAAAGCTTTCTGTAGTCACTACCAATTCTCCATTTCATCACGTTCAATTGTGTTGCTCTTTCTTTCTGTCTTTCTTTGCACAGTGCTGTCTATGATTATTAAAAGTACAATATGAAATCAAATCAAGGCTCTAATCAAAACTTGAAAAACAAAGTCTGCTCCACTATATGTAAACAAATGAAAGCCTGCTGAAAGAGTAGGCCCATGAAGACCTGTGCAGTACAGAGGCTGGGCTGTTACTGTATATGAACGAGTAAATGCAGAAGGATCAGAGTATGTTTGGCCACTCTAAGTATTTGCAAGCAGCAACCTCCTCCTCTCAAAGCTAGATACTATAATTCAGTCATAAACACAGGAACACCCTCTGAAGGTTTAATATTCTTGTGATGTTTAGGTGTGACCCCGTGTGGATTACAGAAAGTTATAGTCATTTTAGAAGAGGGGATGAAATCAGCAACAGCTAACTCGCTTTTTATGATGTGCTAGATTTAGGGGTCGGGGTCAGTACAGGGTATTAACGCCCTCAGCAGAAACATTACCTGTGCTACAACCTCCCTTTCTATTGGCTGCAGGGGCGAGGGAGTGGCACAGACTTGTTTTCCAGCCATGTCCTCTTCAACAGCGTCATTCTACGCCTTCTGCCCTGTCCTCTCATGCATGTTTTCAGACAACCAATTAGTGTTTCGTCCAGCCAGGGTTATGTAAGAAGAGTCAATATTTGTTGAAAACACCTTTCTGATTTGGACAGAACTGGGGTTTGGAGAGGCTTCAGTCAGCCGGTGGGGGTGGCTGGTGTTTATAGTGCAGTTGTCAAAGGCCTCTTTCTGCCTGTGCTTAACAACATTTCACATGGCTTCATGTTAAGAGGAGGCATGCAGTACTGGAGCTCAACATGTCAGTACTGTACTATTAAATCTAACTAGAGTTACAACTTTGAGACACTGAAATGCAACTTTAAACTTGCCCTCACACATACATACACACCTAAATCATCCCACTCTCATTCTTCCTTATATTAGAAACACAATAAAATATGCTGGCCATGTTTCAGTAACACACATGCACAGTGAGCAAAGGCCTAAAGAGAGTCATTCACAGACAGATGCAGCTTTTTGGAAACATTTAGCAGGATTGCATTGAAGCACAGTATGTATATATATATATATATATATATATATATATATATATATATATATATATATATATATATATATATATATATATATATATATATACTGTTCATTCACTGGAGCCTCTGGGGTCTTGTTTCTGAAGCTTGCATGCAAAGTAAAGGTGACTCAAGGTTTGCTCTGTCAAAAACCTTCTATGTTATGCCAAGCAAGGGCATTCACAGTAGGAGCTGTTATGATAAAGGTTACTCAGATTTTTGTGTGCAGTTTTTGCCTTTTAAGCCATGCATGATTAAGTTTTTAAGAGGCATGTTGTAATCAATTACTCAATTAAATAGTGTCTTTGTGAGCATGTGTTAAGCCTTTCAACTTAATTGAAATGATGTCATATACTCTAAAAACACCCAACTGCATTAGCCTGTGACATTGAATTCACTCACCTGTCCAAAAGTAGGATGGAGCGAGCAGAAACACAACAAGGTGATGACAATCGCAGCAATCATGTTTCCACTGATCCCAATCCGAAGCGCAGTCCTCAAATGTGTTAGAAGTCGCAGGCAGTGTGAACTTTGAGTGCGTGCATGGACTCCAGGTGAGAGAATGACCACAGTGGAAAAGCTGCTCTAGAGAACCGTTGAGGAATGTTGGGTTTACTCTTCAGGAGCCAATCAGGGAAAAGAGACTTTAAGAAAAATGTGACCACATTATTATCCCTTTACTTAACTTGGTGTGCACTTCCTCTCCAGTCAAAGCAGCTTAGTTTATATCTTGTTTATACAGAAGTGGAAGAAAACTGAGCTCTACTGGTAAAGATGTTCTGGATCATGCGTGAGATGATAGTCATGAGGATCATAACCTGCTATCACTATTTTTTTTTTTTTTTAATCTTATCTGATATTGTTAAAGGCTTGTTTACAGCAATATTTTTAGATTAAACCGAGAGAATATTATCAGTAATGTTAAATGAAAACTACATACGTATATTGTAGAAAAAGGTTAAAATATATATATTCTAAACTTTTTATTTATTTATAACTATACATAATCTTACTGATTTGACAATATGAAACCAGAACTTGAAACCAGAATGCTGCATTTGTGACCTGTGATGGACACTATGGTCAATCCCAGTGATGGAGAGACGCTACAGAGAAGCTGTGCCCTCTACAGGAATATATTCATACATGTATTCCTGTAGTGTATATTATTTAAACTGAACAAAATCAGACAAAGGGCCATACTTGACCTAATGGCTGTATATCATGACAACGGGCTCTGGGTGGCGATATAGCTATGACAGTGGAGTCAGGAAATATAAAAACATTAATGAAGATGACAGGTAGTAAATATTTAGTTTCCCTCTGCAGAATATATTATTACTGAAGGCCGATGGTACAATGGGGAGTTACAGCTGAAAAATAAAGCATTTGTTTATTTTTTCAAACCATATTAAAACATTTACACACAGCTCTCATTTGCTTTTTGACACTCAGCACTCTTCAGCTGACATAAACAGCAACAGTCAGTACAGTACATATATAATACCATTTGTACGTCTGTGGGTGTGGTGTATATGGAGTATAGAAACCTGTATGTGAATTTGCTATTGAGAAATGTTTATCAGGCAGTCAGGTTGCATCTATCCTGGCTGACAATCCCAGCAAAGTAAATATGGCTTTTAAATTACTTTAGTTGTCTGTATCATTAGGATCTTATTTTAGTCAGCGGCTATGAAGGAAGTAAAATTGCATCAATTGGGAAATCTGATCTTATAAATGACATGGTAAAGATGCTAGTGTGTCTCAGTGTGAGTTTGCAACTGAACTATGCTGCTGCAGAGAAAGTGTGTAGATGGACTTTGTTCAGCCAACACCACTGCAGTTCAGAGAGTAGCCTAATGATGAGGCTCGGGCTCATAAGTACTGCTTTGAGCTCAAGCAGGAAGTACTCTTACGGTAGTTCCTCTGGTTGTTGGATTCACCTGAGAAATCATCTTAGTGGGTGGCCGTGTCTGACTGAGCGCAGATTGTGTGCATAGCTGTTGTTTGGCTCATCTGGGTCAGACAGTCCCTTACCGATGCAGCAAAATCAAAGAGATAAGAAATAACTGGGGACTGAAATACATTCTGCCCACAGGGGAGAGAAATGAGTGTGAGTCTATTGTGTCACTCTGCAGTCATCCCACAATGTGCGAAGCATGATTCATGCTTCCCACACTGGGTCCGTAATAAAAACATTGTCACCATCATATCCAAACAGACATCCAGATAGTTTCATCCTGTACCTTTCCACACTCACACATATCTGGTCATTGTGTACCACTTACTGTAAAGTTCTGCCACCTCATAGTCTGCTACACTTTGGAAGAAAGGGTCATCTGTAGTGATTCATCGAAATGATGGACGTCAGTTTCTCAAAACAAACTTCCCCTCATTTAACAATGATGAACACTCACGCTTGACCAAGAGTTAAGCTCTCTTTTGTCAGGTGTTGTGGGGGGTACATGTACATCTATAACAACACATTTGTAAGCTGATAATGAGATTTGTGTTTTAAATCTATGTATGACAATAGCTGAAAAATAAATGTAGTGCACTCTAAAAGGGGACATATATAACCTTCATATAGATATGCAACAATTTCAGAAACCAAACTATGGTCAGAAAATCATAATATAAGGAAATGAGTATAAGTGCATTTGATTAAATCATGTATACATATTTTTGAAGTTACTTTTGTTAGTTTAATAAAACAGTAGCCTTGCCAAAATGTAGCCTGCAGGTATATAGAATATGTTGTCTTTTTGTCTGAAAACATTTGAACCTGCAATATTCTTTTTTTATTCTTTTTTAAGGAGCGGTCAATATGAACTTTCTATATTATCCTCCATTGTTCCTGCATATTTGGAATCACTACAAAACGTTTAAGATGGTTTTTAACTGGTCGAAAAGCACTTGCTTACTTTCCAAAAAAAGAAGGATTAGAGGAATACACTGATGATTTAATAAAATATTAAAAGGTCATCAAAACTCTACTGTATAATGAATAGTGGACTCTCTTTGAGGTGAGCCATGTGCTCTGCGCTGCAGACCGGCGTGAAAGCTGTTGAAGTGAAAAGAGGGAGGAGAAGAGCAGGAAGGCAGGATAACTGTGAGCAGAGTGGTCACTGTTGTTGGAGACACTTCAGGAGTTCACAATGGGGTCTAGAACAGCGTCCAAGTTTGTCGTTTTGTGCCTGCTGCTCCCGTTTATCCACGCGAACCGGATTATCCCAGAAACACCGGAGCTCCAGAAGTCCGCCATCCCCGGTAAATACACTTCAAGCTGTGCGCGAGTCAGGTGGCCACGAGGGACAGTAGCCTACTCTAGAATTTGTAGTGCAGGATACACTTTATCAACTAGAACACATTGTGACTGCTAAATAGAATTTAGACATTTTTCCTTGATGTTATTTAAGTTATAGCAGTTATAGTAAGTGTAAGAGAATACTGTTTTATTAGTGGAAGTTTTTGCAATCAAGTGTAAGCTGGGGACTCGAGTGGACTTTCTTAGCTGTCCAAATCCATCTGGCAAAGCACCAGCAGCACAACTTTTCTGTCACTGGCTGCTGTGCTGCAGAAGTTTGGCATCAGCTTAAAATGACCATTTTGATGGCATTTTGCCAAACACAAGGCAAAAGTATCAACCCATCACTGGGGAACTGATTCTCTATACTCTAACTTTTTGGTGAAATGTGCTCAGATGTAGGCTTATAAGTAACTTAAATAAATGAAATAAGTTAATTAGAGCAAAGCAGATTAAAGTCTAGTCTGAAATGTCATTAATCCACAATATGTCCTTTAATGATTTAAGGATATCAGGCCTAATTTAATGTAATATGGGATTTATTTGACATTGGCAACACTTAACTTTAACCCCTTTATCTATGAGAAGTGTACAAAGCTATAATACATTATATAACTAAGCAGAAATAAGGACATTTTGTCCGTGTATTAATGTACAGTACACTGCGAAAAAGAACAAGAATACAGAGATAATATTGCCCGAATATTTCAAGACATGATTCAAATATAAATATATACATAGTGGATATTATTTGATCATAGAGGCAGATTTCATGTTCGGAGCTTATCCAACTCCAGAATGGGACCCATTATACTGCTAGAATCTGGAGTTTATGTCAGCCCAGATATTATAGCTAGTGATATGCATATGTAGGCTACATGGCAAAAATTATAAAAATTTAGTTAGGAATTTTGATTAAACTTTGTTTAACCCTGCTGACCCTTGAGTTGAATTGTTAGTGACAGACTGTATTAACCCATGCTCCAAACTCACACACACACACACACACACACACACACACACACACACACACACACACTCAAACATCCCGCCAACACATTTGCATTCTGTTGCCATGGTGACGGCAGTAGAGGCACAGTTACTAAATGAGCGTTTCTGTTTTCTTCCAGTGCTCGGGGTGAAGGAGCACTCGCAGATTGTTGCCCAGCACAATAGACTGCGCAGCCGAGTCAAACCCATGGCAGCTGACATGCAAAAAATGGTTTGTGGCATACATTGTCTGCTTCTTAAGTGTGTGTTTGAATGGCATGAATGCTGTCACATAAATGTGAGTTTATGGTAGTTTTACACTGTCTCCACGGTAACTGCTGATTCTCACACCAAAGTCTTCCTCTGCAGCACATATTTGTCTTTTGTCAAGAGTTACTGTTCTGTACTGTAGACTCCCTCTCCCTCCACTCATGGAAGTTATTTGGCCATGCGTGGCAAACTTAACCAAAATGCTTTTGAGTTCAAATGAGCTTGCAGCTGGCAGTGCAAAGCCCAGAGAAAAACAGTAACGATGATGATGTTGTTGTCAGTAATGATCAGACATGTGTTGTGTGTTGTTTTATCTGGATGTGAGGCAACTGTTTTGAACAGCTTGCAGTGCCAAAAGTCCGGAAATTTGGTTCAGAGCTCTGTTTTTACTGTTTTTCAATCTGACTGCACCAGGTACAGTAGCAGCATAGTCACAGACAAAGCACAATATCAATAACATGTTTACAGTTATCCCACGACAACATTCAAGACCAGGAAGGACACTTTCAAAACCACCACAGTATTTCCAGTGGTGGATGAAGTGTTCAGATCTTTTACTTAACTTAAAAGTAGCAATACCACCTTGCAAAATACTCTGTTACAAGTAAAAGTCCTGCATTCAAAATCATACTAAAGTAAAAGTACAAAATAATTAGTATTAAAATTAACTTAAAGTAACAAAAGTAAAAGTACTTATTATGCAGAAAGGCCCATTTCAGATTCATATATCATATTTCTGGATATAAATTAGTGATGCATTAATGTTTGTCACTTTAATGTTGTAGCTGGTTAAGGTAAGGATGCGTTTGATAACTTTATATACTGCAGAGTAGCTTAATCTATTAAATCGTAATGTATTAGTTGATTTATAATTTTTATTAATTTATGTGAATCTGCAAAGTAACTAAATCTGTCAGATACATGTAGTGGAGTGAAAAGTACAATATTTGTCTCTAAAATGTAGTGGAGTAATGGAAAATTGTACTTAAAGAGATATTTGCAGCGCACAGAGCTCCAAGCAGCTGAGGTCTGCCGAGATCCGCCAGATGGAACGGAGACAATGTACATCAATCAATAAATGTATTATTTGTGTTGCTGCAGGCATAAAGCATAAAAACATAGATACATGTATAAAAAGCACACAGAATACACAGCAGATTACAGTATGGCATACAGTACAAAAATTATATGAGCAAGACATATCATCACCCTATCATCAACAACAACAAGCTACAAGTACAGTGTGCACTCTTACGTTCATCCTATCTTCCTCATAATCATAATCATAATCACATCATCATCATCATCATCATCACCAACAACTTAGTCATATTCCACCAATAGTTGTTTCACAAAATCTTCCTTTTTTTAAAGTGAAATCACTAAATAAAGGCATGGATAAAGGTTTTTAGTTGAACTGTCTTCCTCTGTGGTGCTAATAGCCCCAACAGTGTGAAATAATAGTGTTAGTGCATCATTTGTTTTGCTCTGCTGCAGGATGAATGATAGTGGACAGTCAGAACGAAGCCAAAACCAATTAGCCGCGTGTGGGCTTATGAGGGTCGCACAGTGAAATGAATTCTTTTTTCTTTTTTTTTACCAGAATAAGAATGAAACTAAGCAACATTTTAATTTGTTACTCTTTTAGTACTGATGATCAACATATACAGGTGAAATACTGTACACAAAATAGAGGGTTCAAGTGTTGCTGAATGTGCAGCAATTCTTAATATTCATTTGTAACTCAGGTTCTCTAATCCCGCTCTCTGCAAAACACCCCAGCTACAGTAAATCCTCTCCCTATCTTATTCCATCTATTGCTTCGCCATACAGTACTTATCTGCACAACTGTCTCGCATGTATGTGATTATGACGGAGAGGTAACGATGGATAATGGAATTCACAATGCACTAGCTATCCTCCGGGCCTAATATGAGATTTGTGCCAGGGCAAACTGTCACTTTGTCATAGATTACATCCTCAAAGCCACTCGTACAGACTGAGCCCCCTTTCTTCGACTGCTCTTCAGCCTCGTAGAACTGTTCTCAACTGATAAGGCAGTAATGAGAAAAAGAGGATGTGGATAATAATTCTGCATTCTCAACTCTGCTATTACAGGTAATTTCCCGACGAAAACCCTCAGAGCAAGCTTTGTCAAGCTGAAGAGGCATATTAAAGAGCTTTACTGATAAACGTTAAGAGGCTCAAGGCTTCGGCTGTGTTTGTGAATGTCTGAATAAGGTTTTTTTTCACATAGGAACGAACTAGTGGCGAGATTGTGGTGAAGTGATTATAATATAGACCTTTAGGCTTTGCTTTCAGGGTGAGATAAATGACCAATATTTTAGGAATGAATGATGCTCCTCCCTTTCGTACCCCTGTCTGCAGGGTTTCTTTGAGCTCTTGAGAAAGTATAATGAGGTCACACAGACAGAAATTAAAGTACTTACTTTTGATATGTAAATCATGACTTCTGTTTGTGAGATTGTATTTTATTAATCTCTCTCAGAACTTCTCAAGCTCCAGCACTTCAGTATAACGCAGTTAGGGTGGAAAAAACAGATCTGCAGAGCTTCACAGTAAAATATGGAGCTTTATTGATTTAGCTAATTTGGTACACAACAGTGAGCAGTTGTTGATAGTGCCACAAAGATAGATAGACGGATAAACTCTACTTTTTCTTAATGAGACAGATACAACATGACATGCTTTGAAATGAAATGTCATGGATGAAATATTGCCCGGTGACCTCTGATGGCATCAAAGTGTGAGCCGATTATGGCTGGCTGACATCAGAGAGCAGAGTGAACAATGATCTCGGGGGGGCTTTGCCTTCCTACACCACACATCAGTGTCATACCTCTGATGTCATTTCTCCAAACTCTGTCTAACCGTACACAAAAATACATTTGATTAGATTATTTAGAGGTTCCATTCATTGCTTCTTTAACCTAAAAGAGAGCCTACTGGTTCAAGAGTGTACCACTTTCTAACAAGGTACCATTTATAAAGGGTTTATAAGTAACTACATTTTTCTTATGATACATATACAGACTCCAGAGGTCCCATCCAAACTGTTTAGCTGCAGATTTCAGACATTTTTTCAACAAAACGAGGTGGTTTTTATGGAAGCCCATTTTCTCCACTGGAGGCAGAGAGACCAAAGTAATATCAACCCTCTGTTAAACTCCCATTGAGAAACAAGTTGACCACACAAAGTAACAGAGCGTTACTGGGATTAGGAACGGTGATTATGGAATTTCCACCTTTCACTATAAATTACTGAAAAATATATCACATTACTGCAGTTAGTTACTAAATAATGCGTTATTACCCAACACTACTCCTACTAATCTACAAAGCATTAGTAAATCATGTACTAACCCCTGATGAAGCTATTATTTACAATTGATAAACCCTAAATGAAGTGTGTCTTATTAGAAAGTGCTACCCAAAAGAGTTTAAAGTGGCCATATTATGCTCATTTTCAGGTTCATAATTGTATTTTGAGGTTGTACCAGAATAGGTTTACATGGTTTAATTTTCAAAAAACACCATATTTTTGTTCTACTGCACATTGCTGCAGCTCCTCCTTTCACACGCTGTCAAGTTTCTGTTTTAGCTACAGAGTGAGACCTCTTAACTTCTGTAACATCTCTGTTGTCAGTCGCACATGCGCATTACCTAGGTAAGGATTACATGAGCTAGCTCCAACTTCGGCCTGTACAAGGCAGGATTAGCCGGGAGACTTCTTCTAAACTAAGGCGCACTTCCAACTTTGCGTGGAATACCTGCAGAACAGGGACATGTAAGTAGTTCTATACAATTTATTTTGTAGATTAGGGTGAATTTGTGTGTTGTAGCAGTGTTTTGCCATTGAGAACGAGCTAGCATGCTAGCGCTAGCATGCTAACAGTTAGCCCCCTAGGCCCCTCGTCCCGGCTAGTGACGTAGAAAGCCGTGCAGATTTTTAACAGCTTGCCCAGAGACTGAAGGGAGAACACATTCAGAAATCATATCTTACTCAAAACAGCATGGATGGGTTTTTTTCAAAGTTTGTATGCGTGTGGAAGTACCAGAGACACAAAATAACACCCCAAATCCCAGAAAAAGTGTTTTTTTCATAATATGGGCACTTTAAAACTAATCAGTCAGAGGTATAATACCATAAAATTAAAGATGGTGAAAAGGTGAGAAAGTTGAAATGCAAAACTTGAATCTGTAACTGTCCACCTTTTCTCATGGTGAGAGTATCTGAATGCGATGTTTGTACTACAGCAAATTTGGCCGAGTGATTGATTGTGGAAAGTTTGTGTGTTGTTTATGATTATTGGGTTACAAACCCCCCAATAATCAAAACTGGCCAGTGCAACCCACCCCAAAAACGTATTATCATTTCCTTTACATAAATAAAGACATTTGCACCATATGTTGATGCAGAAAAGGCACACATTGAATGCAGAAAATTATGTGTTTGACGTTCAAAATTTCAATTTTGCGTAAAAGTGGAGATCTCTACCCCCCCAATGTTGAACCCAAAGTTCCCCCCTGAACAGACCCCACTAACATATTTTGATCAATAAATGAGTTGATGATGGAATTATTGATGTGATTGCTAACTAATTATTAATTTCAATAAATAATTGATTATTCATTATTTATGTGGAATTGGCTAGGACTCACCTAAATGTATGTAATGTAATGAATTAAACGGCTTTAGAATTTCCTTCATTAAAGTCCCAGGAATGTGGTGTGGGTGTGAATGCTGTGAAAAATATTAATGGTCTAATCTGACAGAATTGATAACAGAACATGATAAATATACTCTGAAGGTTTGTTGGACCCCAATACTGAAAAGTATACAGGAAGAGTTGAAAACCTTTGATTTTATCAAACAGATCTGCTTTTAAACAATTTAATCAAAATACAGAGAACGCTTCTGAAACACAAAAATGTATTACGGTAATGTTCTTGCTGGTTAGTATTAGACCTCCCCTGTCTGCATGTAAGATCCTGACAGAGAGGGCTAAAATATGTGCAACAAAATTAAATTTTCCCTGAGTTTTACTGTAATTGTTAAGGAGTTTTACTGTAATTGTTAAAAATGAAAGATGTGTAATGATATCATTAAATATTATTATTGTCTTTATAGGAGTGGAATGAGAAGTTGGCGTTACTTGCGAAGGAGAGGGCAGCATCGTGTCACACAGACTCGCCTCCTCAACACTCCTCATCTTTCAGACACGTTGGCTGGAACACACATCTCTCTGCTTATGGTGTCACATCATTTTCTGATGCCATTCACTCTTGGTTTGAGGAGGGGAAAGATTTTCTCTACTTGAGTGGGCAATGTAGGGAGAACGCCACCTGTCAACACTATACACAGGTATTACCAAGCAGATACAAACTGTACCTATGTTTGTGTGGAGTCAAACTTACTACATACACCTCACAGACATTCATATTTGTGTTTTTTCTTTAAAAGTGCTGATGTAGTGTGTCCAACCTTGTGTTGTTGTGTAGTTGGTGTGGGCCTCTTCGGGTCATGTGGGCTGTGCCAGCCAGCTGTGTCTGAGAGAAGGAGACCTCTGGGAGATGTTTGTCTGTGCATATTACCCTGGGTAACAATTACACACTTTTGAAATTAAATGTTAAATTCATCTGGGAACAGCATATTATAAAATTGGCAAATTAATGTAATATTTAAAAAAAAAAAACGAACCGTTTTATCTGCAATCCAGCTCACAAATCATTATGCTTGTTGAAACCCCCCCTGCTGCTACTCTAGATCTTGTGTGATTGTGTGTCTTTTAGTTTATGTGTTCTGCAGTATATATTTGTGTTGATGCAGGGGTAACTGGGAGGTGAATGGTCAGCTGGTGATGCCTTATAAGATGGGCCTGTACTGCTCTCTCTGCACCTCTTCAATGTCTGGCTGCTTTAGACTGTGGGACCATGTTGGTGGATTATGTGGTAAGACATTGGTATGTCATACTTATTGTATTTTAAAGGGATAAAAATGGAATTTACCACAACTACTACTACCTCTAATGTTGTTATGTCCATTACGTTCCTCAAGGCCATTTCTCATCTACCATCAATGTTATGTTTTGTTCACTGTTTGCCATTCATGAAGCATTTTGCGTGTTCCATGGTATTCTGCTTATATCATTCAACTAGAATCACAGTTCTGCTGTGGTGATGTTGACAACTTATTTAGGTAAAATGATCAGATGTACAATTTCAAGATGCTCATATTGCATGTGCATGTTTTTTGTGTGCGTTTGTTGGTGTGCCTGTGTTGGTGTGCATGCACATTTGTTGTCAGAGATTCCAAAGAATCCGTGTCGAATGAGCTGTGGTCAGCACGGCCATCTTAACATCTCATCCTGCAAGTGCACGTGTGACCCGGGCTTTACCGGACGCCTCTGCCAGGGTACCTCTTATCAACATCAAGTGTAGTAGTATTGAGATTGTATACATATTGCTATCAGGCCTCATTAAATTGGTCTGTTTTCTTGAATGTTCTTAGCAGAGAGGCAGGTTTCACTGTACCACGTGTCTGTTTTTCAGTACGGTGCAGTGTGCAGTGTGTACACGGTCGTTTCAAAGAAGAAGAATGCTCTTGCTTGTGTGATGTTGGCTATGGTGGTGCTGAGTGTGCAGGTAAGTGCACTGTACGTCTTTGTGTTTCATATACATACCTCAGCAATTTGTACTCCTCGACACAGGAATGGTTTCAATTTCAAAACGGATGCACACACATCCTGAGGAAATTCATTTGGTTGCTGCTACATTCTGTCTTTATCTTAAGGGATGCCACGTTTGGTGACATGATGAAAACACGGTGAAAGAACCAGCTTATTGACTTGTTAATGGTGTCAACAAAGACCATTTAGCAGTAATGACATTTGCAGTATATATCAAGTAGTGGCACAGTTTTACACCTTACTCTGTAAATTATATTTCTGTGCATCTTCTAGCTCAATAGGCAACAGAATTATTTCCTGTAACTTGATATGGGTTTCTTTTATTAATCTCCCTGGACATGATTCTGCAAATGTCATTAACATTTACATCTGCAAAGGCTTAAAAGATTACAACACATTTAAGTCTGTTCATTGAACCTGAGTCATAATGCATGGTCAGCATCATTATTGTTAATTTTCGGTGTATTTTGGTGGCTTGTGTACCAACAGAGAAAGTGCAGTTTCCCTTCCACAGCTGTGATGTGATGATAGATGGTGATTGCTTCATGGTGTCATCAGAAGCTGACTCCTACTATGGAGCCAAGAGTCACTGTCAGGTGAGAGACAGGTGTGTGTTACGAGGACTTTCATTCTGCTTTCAGTGTGACTATTTCTTTGGTTTACTTCACCAGGAACGAGCAGGTATTCTAGCTCAGATCCACAATCAGAAGGTTCAGGACATCCTGGCGTTTTATCTCAGTCAACTGGAGACAAGCAACGAGGTCACCAACTCTGACTTTGAGACACGAAATTTCTGGATTGGTACAGTCTTTCATCTTGTTCATTCAAATAAATGTTTTCTAACACCGGGAAGTACTACCAGATTAGATTGCAGGCTCTGCTGTCCTTTGGACCAGATGTACTACCAGGTGGAAGTAAAAAACAGCAATGTTTTCACTTCATAGGTTTGACATATAAGCCTCTGAAAGACTCATTTCGCTGGGACACAGGAGAGATCCCTAGATTCAGCAGCTTTGCCTTTGGGCAACCTGACAACCAAGGGTAAGAGACACATTTACTAACAGACATTAGCTACTGCAGAGTACATCATAAACAGAGAGCCAAGTGAAATGGAGCTAAACAAACAAACAAAACACAGATCATCTGAAAGGTAGAAAATTACTTTTTTCGTTGGGCTATTTTTTTTTAATCTACAGATGTAACGCTTTTGGATCTACATGTATGACTTGAAGACTACTGCAAGAGCTACATACTGTAGTTTGGTCTTTCATTAGTTTTCATGTTAAAATGACATTATCCACTGTCTCAAATAAATTACATTTTATATATGGACGAACCAGGACAGTGACGTTGGCTGACCTGCAAAGTTCACTCTGACCACTAGATGCCTCTCTCTTTCTGTGTCTCCCTCACTCCATTCCTCTGTTCTATCTATCAGTTATAACCAATTTCACAATAAACTATTATATCAGTAAGAACTACTTTTAAACATGTAGTTATGCATAAATGACTATACTAATGTCTGATTTCTATATGTGAGACTGAATCTATTTGGCCAAATTTAGAAATCTGTGTTTGTTTGCTTTGTGAGTTTCTGTAGTAAAAACTACAAAATCCTCTGTTTCATACCACTTCATCAGAAATTCAAACAAACAAAACTGGTCTGACATTTCTTCCTGATTTAACTTTACAGTAAAGCTTTCTAATCAGTAGCTCACTCCCTTACTCCTTCTCTGTCTAGCTTTGGAAACTGTGTCGAGCTGCAGGCGTCAAGTGCCTTTAACTGGAACGACCAGCGATGTAAAACGCAGAACCGATACATTTGCCTGCATGGTAAGGCTCCTTCTGTGACAGGGTGGATGAAAGTGTTGAGGTGATGAAGGTTGAGTTCTCTTTTGTACAAATGACCACCCAATGTGATCGCCCTAAAAATGTGACATTTGATATAGGCGATAATAGGAATTCAGAATAGTTAACACTTGCCATTGTCGACTTTGGGCATAAAACCAAATAGCTTATCACTGATACTGTTGCTTTTTCTCTTGACTCTGAAAACTATACACATTTGGCTGAATGGTTGGTTGGCTACATTTCTTCAACTGCAGCATGTCCACTGTTGATTTGCTAGGGAGACTGGCTTGTCCTCTCATATTTCCCTCTAAACTTGGCATTCTACTGTATGTCCAGCTGCAACTGATGCGCAAAACCACCAGGCTCCATTTTCCTTGCCTGAGTATGATTGGTGCTGATGGTGGTGACTGGCCATTCTAGGAAAGGTGCACAGGGATCCTGGGAGGTGGCTGACCTATTCCCCACTAAAATAGATTCTGACTCCTGCAGTCTGTTTCCAGTCATGTTCGGCCATTTTTACCACCAGAAACAACCATCAACTTCTCAAGGGATAATACCTTTTAGCAAACAATTTTCTTTCATTCATCTTTCAATTTTACATCCAACAAAACTATCCAACTGATGAATGGAAGTTTAGTATTCTCTCAACATTTAGGTCCAGTTTGGTCCACCAACTTCTTTTTTTGTTATTGATAATTTTGGAGCATTGTATGCCGTTATTAGAGATGACAGTAGAGAATACCAGAGATGCTGTGGTTTGTGGTCAGTACCTTAACCCCTAAGCCAAGTAGGCGCCCTAGTCCACCAACTCCTGAGAAAAATATGTGGGTGTTTGACTTTTTTTTTGAGAGAGATATGAGACTTAGCCACAAAGTAAATGTGAAGGCCAGAAAACTAAAACAGTGAATCAAAAGTGCGGGCTGCAGATTTGGGTGGTCAGTTCAGCGTTATAAGTAAGTCTTTCACATTACACATTGATTTAATTCAGCGTTTAATGTAAAAAAAATATTACTTATTAGAGCTTTACAGTGTTTTGTATTTGTTTAGATAGTAGCACCTGCTGTGGTCTACTGTGTCCAGACAATTAGTAGTACCTATTTCACAGCCTCTGTCACTGATAATCACAGCAGGGTGATGTCTAAAATGTTAATCCAGTGTGTCCACAACATTGAAAGATCTGTGTGATCCTGCCTACACATTCAAACATGGCACTCAGTCTAAATCAATGAAACTCAATTGCTCGCCATTCAGAGCCTTTGAGCAATCAATATGCGTCAGCTCCACAAAGGCCTGCAGTGTTTAGACACACACATACCACTTACATTGATCGTAAGGAATGAGACGGTGGCAGATATTTAGTTTTATCCACTTGAGTGCATCTTTGCAAGTGGTTGATGTGTAATCTGGTATTGATCACTCATAGCTGAATGAGCGATCTACTTTGAATGTGGTCAGGATACCGTTTTTACAACCGGCTTTTTGAAGACCTCTTAATGTCTCCCTTTTTGTAGTTTGTGTTAGTGTAAAACAGGACTAGCAGATCATGATCAAGAGAGGGTTTAAGGGTCAGATTATATATCAGATGTAGTTAATCTGTAGTAGTATAGAGGTCATTAACAAAGCTAAACCTATGTGAATATCCTTACATCAATCATTTCCCCACCCTTCCTCTCGAGAAATAAAAGCAACCTTTCACTGAAGCAACAAAGAGTAAAATGCATAAATTCAGCTGATTATAAGAATACAGAGCCCTCCTTCTCCCATCAGATTAATTTCCGGCCTTCATTGCTGTGTTGTGTTAATTGGTGATAAAATGATAAGTGGCTATCACACAGCCCGAGGCAGACACTAAGCTATGTTTCTCCAGAGTACTGTGTGTGTTTCCATATGCATTAAAAGGAGTCAATGTCGTGTTTTACATTATTAACAGTTTAATCACTGCCAGATTTGAGTAGAATTGAAGAATTATTGGGGATGTATGAACACACTTAACGGTTTTCCTTTGTTTGGTGCTTTTGTGCGCAACATGCCAAATCCATACATATTTGTATTGTTTCTAAAGGTTGTGTGTGTTTCACAGCTGCAGAGCACATTGCCCGGTGGGAGGATGGCAGGTGACCTGGATTTCTCAAAGGGGGTGAAACTAGGTGTGCAGTATGTGTTAAATGTTGGTTAGGACAATGGCCACTAATGTTTTTTTTTATTTCAATTATTGTACACAGATCAATATAGTTTTGATGTACTGTATATACTGTACATGTTTGAATGTGTAATGCAAATGTGTAAAGGGTTCTACGTTACTTTACAAATTTTACTAAAATTTGTTGTTTCACCCTTATGTTTAAGATATTCAAGGAGGAATCGTGTTTAGTCTATGATAGTATACTGCTTTTGTATTTTCATTTTTTACAGTGTGGTAAATGCAGTAAATGTGTGAAGTAAATCCAGACTAAATTCCAGCCAGGATTTAAACCCAATACTTCTACAAAACAACAGGGATGTTGTTTTGGGTTACCATTACACACCACAGGATTTTTTCTGTGTGTAGGTATACAAGTGTATATGTGATTTGGTTTTGCTTTGTGTGTGTATATGGGGTTTTAAATGTGGATCAGGTCAGTGAGTGTTTAATGGACCCGAGGTATGAGGTCCGACACCAGACTGCCCTCTCAGTGAACAGAGGAGGATCCTGCTGGATGGTAGATGATGATACTCTCAGAGGGAAGAAAGGGATAAAGGCTGCAGATAATGGGGTCACACCAACATGCAGAGCTGCAGCGAAATGGTGCAAATGAACAAAACAGGGATGTGGTCGCAGGATTAAACAGCTGGGAGCAAGAGGAGCAAACCAATACCGTAATTGTCTTTGAGCTCGACTGAGTTTCCACTTTAAAGAACACATTTTAGATTTTCCCTCTGCAAGTTAACAGTGCTTCGACATGATGCTTAAAGCCATCCTCAAACATCTCATGTCACGTCACATGCACCTGGCTCACACTGCATTCACAAAAAACAGGCTGGTCAGGTTTGTTTAATATTAAAATGGGCTCTAATGTACCCTATACGGTCAGCTTGAAGAAATAGTTCAAACTATTTTGGGGGAATTACATTTATTTAGTTGTTTACTGAGAATTAGACAGAAAATCGATACCACTCTCATGTCTTTACAGTAAATATGGGGCAGCAGCCAGTTAGCATAGCTTAGCATAACTGATATCAGGGGGCAAAAAGCTAGTCAGCTGACAGTTAGCTGTTTGACCCGGTTTCCAATCTTTATGCTAAACTAAACTAACCATCCTGTGGGTCCAGCCTCATATTAGTGAGTTGTCTCAATGGCATCTTTGGAAACGTTGAGCTCTTTAGCCTACTAGAAAATGTAATTGCTGTTGATATGAACAATGTGTGGCTGCACAACATGCATTTGTAATGACTGAGCTACTGATGGATCAAAGGGAGAGGTTACATTTATTTTTATTTACACTAAAAGGCCTTTTACAATGTCACTGGTTCAGACATGTATCATGTCCAAGTTGAAGAAAACATAAGATTAATTCAGAATAATGTCTGGCCACACAGTGTGTCACTACTGTATATGAGATGTGCCGTGTAATAAACTTTTTTTGCTGATGTGGTGCCTTTGGCTGCTTTGTAAACAAAGTATCAGTCCTGAATGTGTTTGTGTGTGCCTGTGAGTGTGTACTGTATGTGTAAATCTTCGCCTAAGACACGACGCTCGCGTAGCTTCCTGCTGGTCTCATGGTGCCCCCTGATAAGCTGGTGCTGCAGAGGGTTTCAGAATGGCGCTAGTGGCAGTGGAATTAGCTTCCATTGTCATGATAATGACAGTGATACTCTTGCCCCGTCCAACTCAGACCAGCCATTGTATGGAAACAGGAATGCAATTTCTCCTGCAGCGACAACCGACAATCCTCTATGAGAGTGAAAGGTCCCTAAATGACTCTCCATTCAGATGAGGCTGAGGGGCCAGCAGCCAATTAAAGTGGGAGCAGCAGAACAGTGCCATCCCAAAGACCTAAGGCTGCCTCTAAACACACACACACACACACACACACACACACACACACACACATTAGTTGCTGTATTTTCCTTTTTACAAAGAACATCCAGTCCCTTAAACTATCCTTTTCCTTACAGGGATTCTTTTTGGGAGCACAAGCAGTTTGCACTACAGTAAATAACTTGAGGTTTAGGTTTAATCAGCACAATATGTACACAGACTCAGGAACATGAGTTATTGATTTGAAAATGCCTAAATATGAGTTGGGGGACAGAGTTCCTGAGCAAAGTAGAGTTTCTCTCCAACACCATCCATCATGGTTAAATTCTTTGCTGGTGTTTATGGTATGAGACGTTCCCCTTATGGGCGTTTATCTGGCTGCTGAGGCAGAGTCACAATGGAGGGTGAAGGGGTTTTTAAAGTGTTCACGCTACTGAGCTGTGAGTAAAGTGGATGTGTGCAGTGGGGCTCTACAAGCTTTGAGCTGAGAAGAAGCCCATTGAGCCAGATAAGTTTGTTTTAACCAACACTACTAATAATCACCCACTGCGGCACTAACAATAACTCAGATATTCCAGAGACAAAAAAACTCCTCTTGAATGCCTCATTTATTCTGCAGCCATCTTCCCTCCAAAACGTTTCCTCTCTTTATTTCCACTGCTAATTCAAACACATTTCTCCATCCTCTTTAGAAGCCCCCCAGTTTTAACTATCTGAAAACATTCTGTGATAACTAATAAAATAACTATATGTCTATCTTAATTATTTAAAAGAGCAAATCTCATGCTTGGCCATTAATTATCTCATTTGTCAACCTTTTCAATTTGTGTTATTAATATGTTGACAGGAGTCATATAAAACTAGTATTAGTCATTTTATTTTAGCAATATTAGTGTTTTTGGCAACTTATTTTATTCTATACTTGAAAAATCTCTGGACCTGACTATCTGTCCGGACCTGACTATTGAGAGTATTGAGAGACAGACTAACGCATAGTTGGTGTTGCTCTTCGTTGGTTTTGTTGACAAAAAGAAAGAAAATTAATTTAACGTAAGACCAAATACTGTACCCAAGTTATAAGAGAGTTTGACCCATGAGCTTGCAATATGAATTGAATCAGCTGTTGTATCATCAAACTGCCCCTTAGTTAGAATTATCTGTCAATCATGGCAGTAAAGCCGGACTAATGTTACATCATTCGGTCCTGGAGAACAGTGTTGCCTCCTGACATTAACAGTATGCTGATGTTAGAGGGAAAACACATGTCATTAACAAGGACTTCACGAAAATGAGGAATTGGGCTGTTAAGTTGGCTGTTAGCAGTACGCTGGCTAGCTCAGGGAATAATATGCATGCAAAGGTAGCAAAAGACTAAGTACAAAATAACCATCAGATGATATTACAAGTATAGATGAAAGCTTTCATCAAACAGCAGGGGTTTTTCTTATTATAAATAGGGCTCTTATGTGTTTAAGCATCTTGTGATAGTCATTGAAGGCTGCAATCAGTCTCCAATTATCGCTCTTTACATCTCAATGAGGAAATCCAGCTGCACGGCAGGATTTGATGACACAGGAGGAGTAACCGTGTTGGTTTATGAGGCGAGGTAGATGATACTTACAGACAGAATTACAGGGTGATTTCTAAAGATGTCTTCACCTGTTTTTGTCCTGGGACAGTGGTTTCATCTCTGCCGTGCTGCTTGTAGTGGTTTGTGAGCATTGGCATTTCTCTTTTGACGCTGGATTGAAAGCAAATAACATGAGGGCATTTATCAAAGGGTCTCTATTGTGTGAGTGAGATTGAATTACAATTATGAATTCTATTTAATTATTTGCCCAGGCCAGTTAGGCTTCTCTAACTTCTTTTCCAGCTTCAAAAAATCCAAACAGACAAAGAAAAGTATTGGTTTATAAAAAAAAAACATGCTTATCAGAGTTTCAGATATGAACACAATTCAATTTTAAATCAAACCAATACTCAGTCTAGTCAGAGGACTGCAGTGATTATTCTGCATGTCCTCAATCACCATTAAACCATTGTTTCTCCGTCCTTTATCTACATGATGCCCTCTCTGTCTGTCATTCTCTCTCTCAGCCTCTCTCTCTCTGTGTCTCTAAAGCTTTCTTTGTCTTTTTAATTTTCTCTTTTCAGCGCAGTCTGTATTGAGCGACCAACAGCATTTGGATGCAAGATGAACTTTGATAAGAGTTAATGAGAACACAGCATTGTACGGGGAAAGAATGGCTCGGGCTGCACTCAAGAGCCTCCTCGCCAGGAAATGGACCGTAAAAAGCTGCAGCCACCGAGGAGAGGAGAGGAGAGGTGAGGAGAATCAGAGGAGAGGAGAGTCAGAGGAAGACAATAGAAGAGAACAGGGAAAGACAGGAGAGAATGGGTGTGAAGGATAAAGAATAGAAGAAAAGGAAAAATATGATTAAGGCATGGAAATGTGTGGAATAGATTCCAGGGTAAAACATAATGATAGATAATGTATTTTGTATAATTAGGTAGATAATTTGATATAATAACACAATACAACTAAATTGCATTGTGCTCAGCAATTGCATGTCTCACTGTATTATTAGATTGTACACAAACATGAAATTGAGCAGTTTCAGTGTATTTTCACTCTTCCAGCCGAACACCATTATGTTCAGTTAAAAACAACAGGTGAAAATCTTACTGACTGTAAATGATTTTGAGCTGGTTCAACTTAAAAAGAGTAGTTCCTCCGATGCCTTAAAACATGCTGAGGTTAAATAATTAGTTCAAAGTCTTCTTATGAGTTTTGAAGATGTAAAACCGACTTGAGTTAACTGAAACAGGACGAAACAAGTTCAATACACTTTTACAACAAGGAATTACAGTTGCTTATTGGAGCTATTTTGTACCAGCATTAGTACAAAGACAACATGCTACAGGGAGCATTTATTAACCTTAATGTAACATATCATTTAAAATGATCATGAGCTAAGATTGTGGAATTATAATATACAGTATACAAGTTCCACCAACTACAAATATTGCTGCTTCCACTGACAACCAGGAAGCGCACAAATAATGACCGCTTCATTGGTTAGCAAATTGCTTACCATTGTTACCCTGTCAGACATGATGTCCATTTAGAATTGAACAAGCTTTTCTTGCAATTTCCAACAAAAGAACAGATACAAAAGAAAAACAGTGCTGAACAAATGAAACTCCTGTATTTACATCATGACTGGCTATAGCAATGCCCCTGCATAAATATGCAGCAGTGAGTGTTTTATACACATTTTATGGTGTGTAGTTCATTCCCTATTAAAATACATAAAAACATTTGCATTTTTCTAATATTTTATGGCCCCTAATCTGTTATTAAAAGGTCACACGTTCAGTCACAGTTCAGTGCTTAAAATGCTTTATAAGACTTTAAAAAAAAAAAAAAGGAAACACAGACATGTCACATTAACACCAAATAAAACAAACAACAGTTTGCCTTAAAAGACATCCATCCCAGATCTTTTTTAGCATACATTTGTCAAGAAAGATCTCCAGCACTAATTCACCCACCGCAGTCTCTTTCTGGAGAGCAGTGTGTTTTTACAATCTGCTGCCAATCTTGAACGGGAAAGCAATTTCCCCAAAAATCATATATAATATATTTTTTTCTCAACCAAATTTGGGGTACTTTCCCCATTAAAGTTTGGTTCGGCAGAGTAGCTTGTTCTCTACAGAAAATAATCAGTTCGAGGAAATAGTTAAGACAGCATCCAAAATCATTGGTTAGTCCCAATCGTCGATTTCCTTGATCTATGAAACTCGCCTTTGCCAAAAGAGTTTGAGCGCTTTAAGAGAAAGCTCTCTTTCAGAATCACGCCTTTTGAAGAAATAGCTTCTGAGAAAAGATTAAGACAACTTTGGTTCAAAATGTATTGATTTTTAAAGAAGTATGTTCAACCCTTGAAGGTTGAACTATAGCCACTCTGCAAGTTTGCACTTAATTCTTTCATTATTTTTAATACATTTTCTATTTTACATGAGTTTTACTTTTGGCATTTTTGCATTCCTAAAGTGCTCATATTATGCTTTTTGGCTTTTTCCCTTTCCTTTATTGTGTTATATATCTTTTTTGTGCACGTTATAGGTTTACAAAGTGACAATGCCCAAAGTCCACCCCAAAGGGTCTTTTCCATCTCCAACAGAAAACACTGTTCACAAACTGCTCCAAACATCTGACCGTGCATCACTTTGTAACACATGTTATAATGCTCACCTAGCTGCTAGCATGGCACGACCTCATACTCTGCTTGTGACTGGGTATTACCTAGGTACTGCGCATGTGCGACTCCCAACAAAGATGGATACAATTATGAACCTGAAAATGAGCATAATATGAGCACTTTAAGCATTCATGGGCTGTGATATATTTCAACATGTGTCCTGTCTGCACTACGAGCTTACCAAACAAATTCCCACACACAATTTGTTGTAATGCCAATAAAATCAACTACTTAACTAACTTAATCATGGCATGAGAGTTAAATACACATTTCTTCATATCTTTGTTTGGAATGGTTTATCTAAGAGACAGAGAGGGATGCTGGTAGAAGAATAAGATGCAATGTGGAAGAGAAGAAAGCAAGGTCCATGATCAAGTGGGGAGAAGGGGTTAGAGGGGAACCGACAAAAGGATCATGAAAAGAAAATGTGTGTGTGTGTGTGTGTGTGTGTGTGTGTGTGTGTGTGTGTGTGTATATATGCATATGTATATATTTGTATTCATGTATTTCTCCGAATGATTTGTATATGCGACAGGAAGACGTTTGTTAATTAAGTTTGTGGTGTCTTGTAATCCCATGTGGGATGGGCCAAAATGTTTGGCATGACACAGAAATAAAATAAAAATAAAATTATATATATATATATATATATATATAATTACTTATAAAATAATTATTAAATAATTAAATCTAAAGAGGCATGGCCTGAGATGATTATTACATGTGAGTAAAATAAGGCATTAAGGACTACATGGAAGTACTTGACATCAGAAGGGCCTCCGTCACCATCCTCCGACGAGAAGGATCCCTAACAGCGAGAGGAGAGGAAGAGAAAAAGGATCAGGAGGCAAATGAGTGGAACATCTTGAGAAGGCTGCTGATAAATGAATAAATACAGAGTTGAGAGAGGAGAGGCCTTCTCAAGGATGCCATATCTTAATTGAAAATGACAGCTTCAATTAAAAATGTAATCATTCTGTCCGTTTTTTAATTAAAAGCGAAACGACTGATAGTTTTGACTCATTAACTTCAAGGAGTGATGCAGTCTGACAGAGTGGGGGAAGTGTGTCATTTGCTGAATGGAGAAGGAGCAAAGGATAAAGAGGACTGATGCGTCGGGTGAGGATAATCTGCTACAATTACTTCATATGAGAGAGAGAGAGACAGTGCTTGGTCAGTGGAAGAGTGGTTAAATGATAATAACCAGGAAGCAGTGAGCGACTACGCAGTACTGTCATGAAGGTTTTTAGGCCTGACAAAAAGCAGAGCACTCACAGCAGTAAGTGACAATTATTCTTTTTTAAAAGAGCAGTATCTTCATCATTACTGCTTTTCTGAACACGCACACACGCGCGAACACACGCACACACGCGTGCACACACACACACACCTGACGCTCATTATCTGACGCTCATTACCTGAGTCACACATGTGATGCTGTCATCAGTAGGAGGTCATTTAAGGTCCAACCCACCTGTTGAGAGGTTGTTCGCTCTGTGTGAGGACAACTTAATTGTCAGGCGAGTGAGTCTGTGTCTTCTTGGTTTGTTAAAAACAAAAAGTATATCATTTATACCACATAATCCAACATGAAAAGACATGTTTAACGTGATTGTCTGGCAGATTTGACTGAAAAAAAGCAAATGATTCAGTATTTTATTTAACTTGTCCTGGTGGATAGCCAGGACGGGAAAAGCAGTTTTGATTGGTTAAACCAGATTTGTTTTGGCTATCAGGAGGCAGCACAACAAGCTATAAACAGAAGTTGTCACCTTATAAAGTTGATATGGGGAACATGCTAGCAAATCGTGGCTTACAGAGCAATTTAAGCATTCATTTGGAGACGTGTTTCTGGCCACCTGACAAATCTATTGTAAGTCCTGCTAAATGCTCCACCATATTCACCAGCTAGTTTCTAACTTTGGTTACAGGTAGTACCATGTACAGGTAGTGTCAGTGGAAGTGATGCCGGCAAGATTCAATTTCATAGTAGGCTACGCACAAGAACCGCCAACCACATTCTCACACAATATTCATACTTTCAAATATGGTCAAAATGACTTTCTAAATAAGCCACTGAGGGGCGAACGGGCGTATAACTTTAGATTTGGCAATCCATTTATTCACAGTTCTTACACATGCTCACTGTAATGTTCCACTACGAGTCAGGGACAAGTATAAAGTTCCCGCATTCTTGCAAAACAGTGCTGACATAAAACTTAGAGATGTGTCGCAATGCCTCACAGAAAACAGCGCTCTTACTCAGATTGGAAAGATAATCTGACTGGCTGTCTGGATTTACCCTGCAGAGATCTGAGGAGCAGTTAACCATAGTCCTCATAAATCGACCGGAGTTTCAAATTCCAACACAAAGAAAGCGGAAGGTAACGGGACAGCCGAAAACGGACATCCAAAAAGAGTGATATCCGGCGGAATTTACAGCAGAACGAGAGCAATCCCGGGAAGTGGAACGTCGTGGATACAGACTAGTTGTGAGGTGATGAAAGCATGGATGAGCATTTCAGCGGCTGAGAAGATGAGGAAGGGGCAAAGATGGGCAACGTTTTAAAGATGAAAAACTTGGCCTAAACAACATCTGTAAGGAGTGTTCCAGATGTCAGTCAAGCTTATACAGGATGTGATATTTGCTCGTTTAAAATATTAATTTGAATAAATCATTATTTCTTTCATTTGTCCCTAGTGACATGCCAGCAGTCTTGTTGTGTCTTGCACCAGCAGACATGTGCTAAGACACTTCGATTGTCATGAAAAGGTGCGTTATCAGACGCCATGATGATTTTCAGCCCTAATACCTTTAACAGTATTTCTTTATCACATATAAAACCAACACACTGATTTTTACTTTGCTCTGTAAATCTGTAGTTGCAACAGAGAGGAAAACAATACGATAAGCAAACTGTGTACTCGTATGTAATGGCTTCATATTTCTAAACAAATCAACTCAACAAAAATAAAATTATAGAACCCAGATCAGTGCCAAATTAAAGGCATTTTTAAATACTCTAAAGTAAATGTGATTCTGCATAATTTGTAAAAACTGTATTCATCCAAGGCTTGCTGACCTTGTTTGCTCTTTTTTTAAATAATTTATACTTCACATAAATTCAGTTATAGACCACCAGTCCTCTGGTACTGGACACTGAGCAGCTCCACTGGAGCAACAAAGAAGAGAAGTAAACAGTGTTCTTCCCTTTTCCAATAGATGTTACACATTTCTAGCATTTTCAACACTTGGATTGGCAAAACCTTAGTTGCATCATTAGTAAACCTATTTTTGAACTGATATCCTCAGATACATTAGTCCAAAGACAACGGCTCATTCCCTTTTTAGTTAGTTTTTGAGGATATATTATGACCAACCACTTTTAGATGTGCCTAACATGACACATCTAAAAGTGAAGGAGTTCAGTGATATGTTCTCTTCATGTTGTTTCTTGAAAATACAAAAACACCTCCGTGCAGCCAAATAAGTGCACATTTTTAATGCATCTTATAACTCACGTTATATATAACTCGTTTAATTGGTGGTTTTTTTTTCTGAAATGATATATCTTTTCATGTTGTGTTCAGATTTTTACACATTTTCTATATTGCCTTTTTTTCCTTTTTCTTCATCTGTTTCTGTAAGTTTACTTACTTTATTACCACACTGTTTCTTTTCTTTTTAACCAGCAGGAGACATTTGAAGGACTTTCTGCTAATTCCAGAGTACAACAATAACTGTATAACCATATTCCAAGCAGGATGTGATGAATGCATGAATAACATTTTTAGGTTTTTATCAAACAGGAGTTTTGTCTTCTCTCAGTACAGCAACCTTGTTTACCCTCTGTGCTTCTAAGGGAGGGGAGTGAGTCTGGCCTTCACTTTCTGCACAAATTTCCCCATCCAGATTTCACACTGTGTTAACCTCACAAGCTGCATTTTTTCTAACTATCAGAGTCCTGCTGCCCACAGATACCCTCTGGTCAGCTTGTATGTATAGTCCTTTATTTAACAGCATTTTGGAATATTTTGTTTGCATGAATTTAATGAATCCACTCAGAAAACAAAATACCACTTATACACCACACACACACACACACACACACACACACACACACACACACACACACACACACACACACACACACACACACACACACACACACACACACACACACACACACACACACACACACACACACTTTTTAAGAATTCAAGTCCACTTGAAGGAATAATTTACAGGGACATAAATATTATAGATACACACACACCCACACACACACACACACACACACACACACACACACACACACACACACACACACACACACACACACACACACACACACACACACACACACACACACACACAGAGTTTTGCAGTGTTTTTAAACACTAATAGGCCCACATAGCCTAGAAAACTCCATTATGATCCCAAAACACTGACCTTAAATTGAAGCTGATGGGTAATCATTCACAACAAGCAGGGGAAACATATCATTACACCATTAGCTTGCATAATGTTGCTATGTAAGGTAAGTGGGAAAACAGGGCTTGACTGACCTTCATCTGCCCTAAAAAACACAGTTTTAGAGATAGAAAGAAGAGAGGACAAAATAACTATCATATTCAGTAATTATCTAGTTTAGTGTTATTGTTAGGCCAGAGAAAATCACCAGAAACTGAATGATAAAATATCCATTACCGTAAGTCATGTATTTGTTCCTCTCTCTACAGAAGAACAAGTAAAGTGGGGTGTAATTTGCTCTGCAGCTGACATCAGTTGCAGTTTATGCTCTGCAGAGTATCGGCTTTCTCTTATATTCCCCATTCACAGAACCAGACCTGTGCAGAACACCAGATTTGTTTTTCAGCGCACACACACAGAACGGACAGCTAGTGGACCGTGAAGAGATAATGGGTGAATTTGATAAAAAAAAGTGTATTGGATTAGAATCACAGACTCCACCTTTATGTAAATCAAGAATGAACAATGTGTAAGTAGTTTGCTTATGAATCCACTCTGAATTATCAGCTGACTCTTTCAGAACATTGTTTTGGGTTTTCTGGCATGCAACTACTGTTTTGGTTCACTCTCTTCAACCTCTTTTCCACCGGCAGCGGTTTTCAGAGTGAAAAGCTCTAAAGAGCCACTGTACTACCTGCCTAGCACCAAACAGCAGACAGACATTTAGCACCTAGCTGGTGAATATAGAGAAGCATTTAGTAGCTTAAGAGCCAGATATTCCTCTCAGAAGTTTAAATCCATGGATTTAATCTCATCAGGTTGACACAAACACAACTCCAAATTATGCTAATATCCAAATTAGGTGAATTGTCCACAACTAATATTTTCAGGTCTTACCTCATGCAGTAGACATCAGAATAATTTACTTTTGCATTATACTCTTGCAATACACATTATAGATCATTCAGCTGGATTTGGGAGTTGATATACCAGTATATGAAATAAAAATAAGTCACATGTTCTGCAGAAATTAATTGTGCTCTTAATGCTTGCAGCTTCTTCAACATCCAACAGTTAAAAATCAGCTGTTGCACAAACATATTTATTTCTGTAGCGTTTGGAAAGAAGAAGAAAAATTTGTTGGTGAAAAGGAATAGCAAATTCAACATGCATGAGGGCAAATATCTTACAAACATGTCATCTAATTGTTTTTCATCAGACTAATATCATGTTATTTTGTTCAGGTATGTTTTTGTGTGTTTCTCTTTGATTTCTGTTAGGGCTCTCTGGCTGACGCAGAAACATCTAGTTGGTTAAGAGAGTATTTTTTTATTTGTCACAGCTGGGCAGTCTGACTGAACAAGGCTGTCCCCGATGCAGAAAGATAGGGCTGTGGAGGATGATGAATGGGGTTGTTTGAGAATGCTACTCAGACCAGCCACACTCTCATTGTGTCTATCTCATTGCATGAGGCAAGGAAAGAGACGCTCATGCGAAGTTAACTGAGTTTCACACTCTCACTATCTCTGAGTATAATTGAATCATCCTTCTAATTGCTTCTTCAGAGACTGGCCAATATAAGTTGGATTATCCTCTGAGGACCCTGCTCTGTTTCTCGTCGAGCCAGCTTTCTTTGTTCAATACATCACAAGTTTGGAAACGGTGTACAGTCAGTGTGTGTTCTGTATCCGAGACATGCTCCAGGGAGAGACAGCTTCATCCAAAACTGAGATCAGACTGGACAGAGGAGACACCGATCTCTCACATTCAAGTTGCCAGCATTAAAACCAGATCCTAACAACAAAGACACTGTCTAATTCCATGTTATACAACAGTGTGCACTGGCCCACAATTTTCAGTCAAAGCAGAAAATAAGATTTGATTCCAAGGTTGTTGATACTTCTCTATTATATCTAAATTTAAAAAAAAGAAAAATTTACAAAATAAAAGCAAATAAAAAAAAAGAAAAATGAATCACAAGTTCCCATAGTTATATATCTATGCACATACTGGATGAAAAAATACACAGTTGGTCTAAATAATGTTTTTTATTGAAGCTTTTAGTGAAGCTCGTGTCCGCGCTATTCTCGGAAATGCACTCTACAATCACTGCTGATAGACGGCTTTTTGTACACGCTCCGAAACGGACATAAAAATATCACACTTTCTCTGTAGTCTACCGTTAGTTAGCTACCGTAAATGTAGGCTACTTTTAAAATGGCATATTTTCCCTCTGGGCTTACCAAAACGGACGTAAAAGCATATTAACCATTCACTGACTGCACGTGATCGCTAGTAAACATATTACACTTGCTCTGCCGACCCTGTAGCCTGGTAGTGGGGGAGGCGGGACAGCATCCCCAAATTGTCTGCCCTTTCAAACTCATACCTGTGTGTACAGGCCTCTTGGACACCATCTGACATGAGCGTAAATATGATATAACAGTAGGGGGGGGGACAATAAACATAAAATTTCTGAAGAGCAATTTTTGAAGGGGACACAAATAATACAGCCACAATTATACTCATAGAGGACATGTGTACACAGATGAAAGCCTTGATACTATCATTAGTGTAGCATGGAGACTGTACCATTATCCTTCTTTTCAGTGTTTCTCTCGATTCAATGAAAAAGCTGACTAAATTGACCAAAATATTCTTCTTTAAAACCATGTATTTATTTTTAAGTTGTTTACAATCAAGCCACAACAATACCTTAAAACATAATGACTTATTTTGAAAAATGGTCCCCATATAAAAGAAATACAATGCTTTTGTACACTTGTTAAATTAGCTGATCATAATGTAAATGAGTGAGCCACTAGTAAAGCCCATCTGCTAACCCTGACAGCCACACACCTCCAAAAATAGGAACTAAGCTCAACACACTTACCTGAGACTCTACACCTGACTTTCCCTGGTCTCCCTGTTCCTCAGTTCTTTGTCTCCTTTGCCTGTGACATAGTGACGTTAGTATTTCCATAAGCACCCATTCTTATAAAGATGTTACCAAATTGTCTTGATATGAGGACTTATTGTACTTGGCGTTTTGGTGTAAGCCTACTGAAAAAGGATCTTATGTCTGTTTTTCTTTTCTCTGTCATTTTATCTGAGCAACAACACAAATCTTTAACGTCAGATGTCTAAATATGAGTTAGGTTCATAGGTTCACCACCCAGTCATATTATAATTATAAAATGATCTTGCGTCCTCCTCATAAATATTAGGTTTCTTCTGGGACAGAGGATATATATTTAACTGATCAGCCACTTAACTTCATATTCAGCAAAACACAACTCTAGATCTTCAATATTAACCCTAATATCAGTTCACACACATGACGTAACGTTAGTTGTAGTGGGTGCATTTCTATCCAACAAGCTATAAGCTAGGTAACGTTACATTATATTACACTAACATAGCAAACTTTTTTGTCATGACTAATTTATTAATCACTCAGCATCATTTCTATTTGAGAAAAGAACAACTTCATCCGATGTTTAATATGAATAAAACAGCCTTGAACCACCTATTTACTACATACCTGTCACTACCCGATGTGACTGTGAGTCTAGTGCAGATCCTGACGTACAGCAGGCAGTGGACCAAACCACTGTGAGGCAAGGGAGGGGGGTCTCAAAATGTTTCTAAACTTAAAAAGCATTTTTGGGGGTTTGTATTGTTTTACTACTTACACAGATATTTTAAGTATACATCATTATGTTATTTACAATACACAGCATTGTTTTAATGATATTTCTAGGGGGGGGGCAATCCTTAGATAGGGGGGTCCTGACCCCCCCGCCCCCATGGGATTTACGCCCTTGCCATCTGAGAGAGTTTTCTCCTGTGCAGGACATGCCATAAGTCAGGAGAAGTGTAGTATCTTGCCAGAGAAGGCAAATATGGTCATTTTTCTGCAAAAGAACTGCTAAAGTTTGAAGCTGATTGGCATACCAACTCAACATTTTTGTTGTTGTTACTTGTTAATAGTGTAACTGTTATTTGTTAAATTATTGTAGTTATGTGTTAGGTGACTTAGGTTTACTTATTATATATTTAAGTACTTTAAAGCATTAATATATATAAAAAACTCCATAAAAAAGCCTTTCTTTTTCAGTTTTTCAAGAATCGGTTTAGGAATCGGTTAGGAATCGGAATCGTTTTAAACGTACCGGTTCGGCATCGGAATCGTAAAAATCCAAACGGTACCCAACCCTACTGTCACACTGATGGAGCCCTGTCTGATTTATTAATCACTGATCACACATACAGGCTGCACACACACGAACAGGCATGTATGCAAGTGCATCCACACTCACACAAAAACCCAGTGGCTCAAACCAGTACATAATGAAGTTTTTACACTGATACTGTATCTCTTTCACACCAATGACCAGGGTTGAACCAGGGTTACCTGACCAGTGTTCAACCCTTCTTTTGTCAATTCAAACCAAGCCAGTCAACACAGGTTGATCCCTGGTCATGACAATTCAGATACGACCTGGGTCACAAGCCGAGAGCGGTGCATATTAATTACCTCACATGCTGGAACTGGGCGGGGCTTTACACATTCATATTCAATGAACAGCTATTGTTGTTAAATACTCCAGTCCAGTATACTACCAGAACTAGTGTTTGTGTGTGTGTGTGTGTGTGTGTGTGTGTGTGTGTGTGTGTGTGTGTGTGTGTGTGTGTGTGTGTGTGTGTGAGAGAGAGATCTAATTGTTTTACAGTGATTACATTCTAAAGCACAATTAAATAACTATCAGACACTCAACAGATGATTTTGTGAGACAGACACTCTTATCGTTTAATTCTCCTCCTCTGCATTTCATTAATTGCATAAAATCTATGTTGCTGTTTTTTTCAAAGTGGGCTGCGACCTGTGACGATATGTGATATCTGGTATTGGAATGAGGAGACTTCATAGATGACAGATTTGGATGTCTTCAGATTAAATACAGCTTTATTCAGGCTCAAAGCACACACGGCCGAGCAGGAGCCTCCCCATTTCCAACCAATGACATAATTTGTCATTGGTTGTTAGCGACCCTGGTCCTGTGCAATTCACTTTGATATCGACCTGTGTCCGACCCACCATCGACCTGTGTCCGACCCACCTCTCGACCTGGGTCGCGAAGCAGAATCGGTCAACGTGGGTTAACCCTTTCAAACACAAAGTCAACCCTGGTTCAACCCTGATTGAGACTTTGATGTGAAACAGGTATGAGACACTCCAGCTATAGAGAGCAGCAGGAGAGGACGGTGTGTGTGGTAGTCATTGGGTGTGACACGGAGAGAAGGGAGAAGAGAAAGAGAAAAGAGAAAAGGCACTCAATGATAATGTATGAGCTGTCGGCTGTGCTCTATGGTGGGGGAAAAGAGTGCAGTGGTGCATTTAAAAAGAAGATTATCATGTCAAGATACAGCAATACCTTGGTGGGCACTGATTTTCATTGGGTGTTGGTGCTCTGCTCCGTCTGTCTGGGTGTTAGCTCCAAATTGTCTCATAAACTGACCAAGTTGAGTAGGGTTGGGCGATGTCTACCAAATTGGCATATGACGATGTGGGGGGGGGGGGAGTGAAATCATATGGGCACAAAAAAACTCACTATTCTCACTTCAGCAAAGAGCATGCTCAACAGCTTGACCCAGCTTTATATCTACGTTGTATCTGCTTAGGCTAAACTACAGAGCCTGGCCCCACTGGCTTGAATAACTTTGTGGCCCACTTAATTGTCCAACCACCATCACTGAATATCTGGTTTCACTAGACTTAACAAATACAGTATGCACTAGTAAGTTGGTCAGAGAAACTTTTCATGTGTTTTGTCTGCAGCATCACCAGCTACCACCATCAGCTAACAGCATGCTAGCTAACAACAACCCTGCCATACCAGGCCCTGTGCTGTGATTTGTAGGTGTCAGACTCATACTGAGATCTACACTTTTGATCTTATTTTCAGTTCTCTTCAACCAAATTGCATTTCAATCTTTATGAGAATTCAGCTGTGACTTGGTTTTGAATTACTCTGTTCCTGAATGCAGCAGTAGTCGGTGGTTTCAGTGTAAATGAGAAAAAGGGTGTAAGGATCTTAGTTATCAATCTAAATTTAGTACTGACTTCTCAAGATCCATCACACAAACATCAACAAAAACAGCCTGTTTTTCATACACTTAAGTTTCCATGCAGGAAAAGGTTTCACATTTTTTGGAGGGCCTACATGCCAACTTTTTCTTTTTTTAGTCATTACTAGCTGACTGCTGAACCTCAGCATGGCTGCCTTCCTCCTCATGAGAGTTCATCAACACTATACAGCCCAGAGCCTATATTCTTTGCTATGTGGTCGATTTGTCAGTTGGCTAAGCACAGCTTGAATGCGTCAGCTAAAACAAACCTCTTTCTGCCGGCTGATAGTCTAGTTTCAACATAAATGCATAAGTATATTATAGCTATAACACTTCTTTCTCAAATTTTTTTGTGAAATAACAGAAAAAATTGCATTTTCGTAAATATCTTCAACCTTGATGTTTTTTAATTTTTCTATTTACATGTAAACCTGCTTGTTTATCCTAATGTAAGTATATTCCTCAGCTAGGCTCCATATCAACTTTAGTTTTTTCTCCTGCATTTGGTTTTTCATTTCATTTTCTCTTATTATTTAGCCCTGTTATATTGTGTTCATATTCGATCTGTTCCCTGTACTTTAAACTCATTCCAACCATTTCCTCAGCCTGCAGGCTAATTTTCTATCTCTTTGCTTCCGCCATCACCCTCTTCAGCCTTTTCTGTTTACATGAGTCAGTCAGCTGGGCTGCATCCAGCCGGGTTCTGCTCCACTACCTTTTTCCCTCCCTACTGCCCCTTGCCTCTCTGCTGTTTCTCTTTTTAATTCCTCTGATAGCTGACAGTGAACCCAAATGCACCTATCTGCAAAGACTGGATGAAGCTATAACAAATAAAGTAGGAGGATAAACCTTTCTTCCACAGTCTGGAAATTTATAAATAGTGAGTGCATTTATGTTCTTGTACATATATAAAAAAATCTGTACATGTTGTTGATTTCCTGTTTGCTTAACAAGCTTCCAGGAGCAGTGCTGGGCTGTGCTGCAATTTTAGCACTCTGCACACCGTAGCTCATGTGATGTCATTAATGTTGCAGCTGGTAAAAGTGGGGGTAATTTTAATTACTATATACTGCTGGGTATCTAAATCTACAACAATATATCACAATTTCTTACATATTTTGTATTCATTATTTGAACATGCAAAATAACTAGGAACTAAAGATATCAAATAAATGTAGTGGTGTAAAAAGTGCAATACGTAGTGTGGAAGTATAAAGTAGCATAAAATAGAAATATTCAAGTACAAGCATCTGATCTGATGTAGCCTCCCCAACTGAATGATGGTGTAACTCTCAGACTAAAAGCTCCAATAACATGCTGTGAACACTAAGTGCTAAGAAGAAAAACAATTTTTTTTTAGCATTTATTAACAAAAACAGTCGCACATCACACATAAAATGCAGCTCCAACCATCCCAATCCAAGAATGCTTCTCCCCATATAATGCAGCTGCTGCAATGCTGCTAATTTCCATAGTACGGCATTTCTTCAGACTACATGTAAAGCCAAGCAATGCTAATTGCTTCAGTAGCGCCGAGATCTAAAAGTAGCTGATGGTTTGCCACTAGTGCAGGGGCGGAGTGGGACCAAAAAATCTACCGGGAAATTTTCGTAGACCAACGGCCCTCGGGGGGCACACAGCACAGCAACACGATCCACACTAACACTAACAGAAGTAGCGCATTGGAACTGACTGCCAAGCTAACTTATGCCACAGTCAGCCAAATTGAGAAAAGGAAAGCCACTGACCTACTTTACAGGTTCCAGACAAGGCGAGCGGAGGGTCCGAGTTTTAAACTGATTAGGTGTAATGTTTTCATAACACAATGTGTACTTCTAGCTTTGGTTGCTCAAGACAGTAGGCTACACACAGCTGCGGATTCAACCAAAAACAACCTAAGTCCTGCCTTCCACTTCCTGTTAATGCATGTTTTTATTTTGGAATTTTGAATAGAGTACCGAAACGGCAGTTTCACAGGATCTAAACAAACTTTTGAAGTGATAGACATGTGGCATCATTTCTAGTTACCTAGTACATTGTGTTTTAATAACGTGTTTTGCCTGCTAGGCAGCAGCTTAGCCACATATATACCAGGGCTATGCCATTTGGGGAGGTGCCGTTTACTGATCCCCCTATATTTCTGAAAATCCTAGACATGGTTGTGACTTGCACTTCGTTAGTACTTTCTGATTAGCCTGTGTTTGTATTGAAATAAGAGGCTGTTGCGGCCCGCCATATGGGTTGAGCAGAGGCTGCACAGTTTGACCAGCGGGCAGCGGCCGCACACCAGGCTGCCGGATGGTGTTGCTAAGAACTTGCAATGTATAACTATTATCAGACCAGCCCTCGCAGCCTCGAAACACTACCGGCCCACCGGGAAAAGTCCCGACTCTCCCGATTGCCACTCCGCTACTGCACTAGTGAAGCATATGCCGATCCCTCTGTGGCTTATGTCGCTCACTGCAGCAGCATGTGCCTGCCGCTTGTGTTGCACCGGTACATACGGTTTCCTAACAGCAGGTGGAAGTGGTATGCCACTGTCAGTGACAAACAGTAAATGTATTTATATATCCTTGCCGATGTAACCAAAGTTAATAATAGAGTTAGCTTTAGCAAACATGGCTATTGTTATCTACTACTATTACACATGCCAAAAATAATGCCTTTTATCGTTGTGTATAGTTTTAGTTTGCTCTACAGCATAAGGTTGTTGGCTCTAAATCTCTGTTATGGATTAGTCACACTGTTAGCTAAGGCAGCTCTAATAATAATGTAGGGTAAATCGACAATGATATATGAAATTACTTTACTGTCATTTCAAAAGCATCGCTTATATCTCAGCAAACCAAATGGAGGAGAGAAACGTAACGTTATAACTTCCTTTTATTTGGTTAACGTTAGTTGGCTCTTTATTTCTGTTACTGATTAGTCAGACTGGCTACGGTGGCTAAGCTAACAATCGCCATTTAGCTTAGGGTAGCTTTAATATTAACTTCAGTTACATCAGCAAGGATATACAATTGACCAGACAACTAGTGACAGAAGTAAATAATACTATCATTTGTTTTGTAAAAATGTCATGGCTAACTGTTGTGATGCTCAGGCACTCCTTTCCTTGCCTCCTTTTCCAACTGGTGCATATGACCTAAAGCACGTTACTGAAATAATAATTTAAAAAAAACATGAAAAAACAAGACCCCACGTTAAAAGGTCAATGGAATTGACCATGTTTGAAAAATAAAACATTGTTTGGTTATGTTCAGATCAGTAATAAAAATGTGTCAATCATTATCTCCAAAATTTAAGTGGTTATTGGTAGGAAGTAAATAGGGACAATATAAGCTGTTCTGTGTATATTATATTAACACACACTTTTCTCAATTAATTTCTTCTCATTTAGTCACAACTCATAAGAAAAGCCTACTGCCATTTTATCCTCATGTTCTTGTTTCAGGCATTACATATCAATCAGCAAATACATCCGCGCTGAGAAGGCATGCACCCAAAAAAGGCAGCAGGAGCCCTTGGTTACAACCTGTGCATTTGAAGGGAATACAGCAGCTCATTATCTTTTTATGCAGACATGCCATGTTTTCATTATGCCAATATGGTTTTATGTTAATCTTGGTTCAGATATTTGGATGTGTCATTCACTCACATGGTAGCTTAGTTTAAATATGGAAACATACAAAAGACAATTTCTGAATCCAATTGTTCCCATCAGCATTAGGATCACAAAGGTCTTTGCATTCTATAATAAAACAGAAACAGTATTCTTCATATTATATATTTCTAACTCAGTGCTATTGTACCTTATAGATCGACAGCCCAGGACTAATTTAGCTCCTTGTCACACGACTGAGAGCAGTTATCCAAGGGTTAACAGTTTAATAATGCAATTGTGCCTGGGTTAAGTGTAGTGTGAAAAGAGGTAATAATCATTTTAGAGTTGACCAAGATTAAAGTTTGGCTTACAGCCAGTCTTACTCTGTGTTGGTTGTTAAATAAGCTAATTAAACCCACATGAAAGCCTCACCTCAGGAGCCAGAAAGATTAAACAGCCTCAGGTGTATTCTCTCTCCAACTACAGCACAACAAAAATGGAACGATTAGACAGCGTGCACAGTTTGCAATATGTAAAAAGTGATTCAGCTGGGTTGGTTTTTCAGATGTAGTGAGTTAATTATAATCAAGATCTCAGTGATGGAAATAATGTTGTGATATGTAATAATAATGATACTGCTGGAGATGTATTAAAAGCTTCAGTTTGTTTACATGAAGCTCATCAATATGGTTCAGGTTTAGTGTGGAGATTCAAGTCACTGTTTGAGTATTCAATTTATAATTGCTTATTAGTTCAGCAAATATACTGAAGTGAGACAGCAGTTGTACTTGTCTTTAATCCCTTGTCTCATGTCTTACAGAATCACACAGGACATGTGTGTGCATGTCCTCAGTGTGTAATATTCCATGAATGCCTATCTTTGAAATCCTCATTAATCAGGTCCGGATTGGCTAATTGGGAGCACCGGGAGAATTCCAGGTGGACCGGTCTGTTTTTTTGGTTGTGAGGGCCGGGTTGAAATCATAGTTGAATATCATAGATACTGTCCCTAGGCTGCCTGCACTTGCAGCCCACTCTTTGTATTTACAGTATTTATTTTTTCTTGCAGCCCACCGTTCTACATTCATGCAGTCCACTCGCAGAGTGCAGCCTGGTTAATGATGACGTATTTATGTTTTGAGTCCTCTGACGGCAGCACCTTGCTAAAAAAACTAACAAACCGTCTGCATACATTTTATACATAGTGATATTTTACAAAAATACACTGAATTATGCCTCCCTGCTGGCCGACCAGTGATGCTCACAGACACTGCTGTCAGCTGGAAGTCTCTCAATAGAATCATGGACAAGTTTATTTCCTGAAATATGGCTCGTTTTCCGTTTGAACACATTGTCATCAATATTAACAAGGTTTAAAATGACCCATTTTTCAAATTTGGATATTGTTTCAAAATCGGAAATCAAATGAACGAAAAAGTACATGGGCTGTACAAAAGGCTGTCAATCAGGAGTGATTGATGTGAGTACATGTCGGAGAATAGCGCAGACACGCACCTCACACCACGCGCACCACCCGGAGAGAAGTTGTCTCCGTCCGTGTTTTAAACAGACACACCTGGGGCGAAGTTGGAAACCAGACTCAGCTTTAAATACAGTCCTAATCTAGTCCTCACTAACACGGGCCCAATTATAGTAACTACATGAAAACTTCACTGTTGTTGCATGAAATGTCGTTTGTGTTTAGCCTACATCATCAGTTTCTATCATGTGAAACAAGAGGCCAAGTCAGCCTGGTGGCGAAGCTGCAGACAGATGCTCCTCAACAGTGTGCTCCCCAGCAGTCAACTCCCCCTGCTGTTCATAAGGTGCCTCTGCACCCCATTCGTTTCAGACCCTCCCACCAGCCTTTGGGCCACGCCTCGTCATTTACATTGACATGTGTCAAGTCCAAATGAAAAGCCAATGTTAAATCGAAATTGAAAAGCCAAATGTTAAATTGAAATTGAAAAGTCAAATGTTAAATTGAAATTGAAAAGCCAAATGTTAAATTGAAATTGAAAAGCCACATATTAAATCCAAATGGAAAAGCCAAATGTTAAATTGAAATTGAAAAGCCAAATATTAAATCCAATTGGAAAAGCCAAATGTTAAATTGAAATTGAAAAGACAAATATTAAATCCAAATGGAAAAGCCAAATGGAAAATTCAAAAGATAAATCATTTTACATATCAACTTTGCTTTTTCAGTTTCCTTTTTCTTTTTTCAATTTAATTATGGCATGATTTTTCCTAGTAGCGTAGTCAAATAATAATATTTTTTATTTGATCTTGCTTCGTTTTCTCTTTGGACTTTAAATTTGAATTATGAATAAATATTTAAAGCAGGAAACTCCAGGGCTGAAAATGAGTCCCACTCCGGCGCTGTCATTAATCAATACAAAAATGTTCCTCTTAAAACATGTCAAGTCACCTTTTTCTTCTGAATCCCCTTGTGAGCGTGTGCAAGTATAATTTAGTTTTCTTGTATGAGTGCATAGTCTGTTAGTCAGTACATTGTCAGTGCAAACTTTTGCACAGGTGGCTTGAGGTCCCTGCTCTTTGACATGTGTATAAAAGACACACACACACACACACACACACACACACACACACGCACACACACACGCGCACACACACACACACACACACGCACACGCACACACGCACACACACACACACACACACACACACACACACACACACACACACACCGGCTTCCTCTTCGCCTGGCAAGAATCTGTGAGCCCTGAGCTCCAGCCTAGCTCCTGTTGCTGAGGGGAAACCAGCTGCACACTCATCCAATCCTCCTGCCAGTTCTCCTGCTAATGGAACAGCCCAGTGCCCCCCTATCCACCCCTGACTTTGGAAAACATTTGGTACATTCCATTGGTGCTTCTCCAGCGGGTTTGTCACACTGACTCAGTAGTATCGCAGCAGTTAGCCAAACGCAGTCAGAGCGCGCGCACACACACACACACACACACACACACGCACGCGCGCGCGCACACGCACAGCAAGAGTAAGGACGTAACAAGAGAGAGTTGTAAGAGAGAAGCAAATAAATCCTCGGCTAGCTTCTCCACTCTCAGTTTCCTGGTTGTTTTGCATCCCTGATATGACCCTGTTCAGCCCAAGATGTGAGTATATGGGGGTTTATCCCTATGAATGTGTGTTTATGCATGTGTAAGTGGATGTTTGCATGCAGCACTGTGTTTCTGAAAGGCAATATTTTCCACTGTGCTTTTAAATGTTTATTTCCTACCCTCTTATTTTCTGCCTTTCCCTCTGTTCATAGAATCAGCCTGTGTTTGATAGTCCGAATCCCAGGTTCCTTTTTACTTTTGTCTCAGATCTGTTTTTCTGTCTTTCTCCGTACCTACCCACTGATCCAATCAGATGGCGGTTTTGAAAAAGGATCTGTGGGATGTTTGAGGTTAGGATGTCAACATTGTGATGCATTAAGAGGTATCTCTGACAACTTCACCAAAACTGTGCAGGTACATATGATCAAACCTCTCACATTGGCAAGGTCAGCAGTTGCTCTCTGTGCATAAATGCTTGTGAAACAGAAACGCCTGAAGGTTTAATTATGTCTAGTGATGGACTAAAGCATGCGTTCCCCCCCCAGCTGTTGAATGAATAGTGCATCTCGTTTGTGAACAATTCCTAATCTGAGCTGCTACATCTTCTCGCAACTTCCACACTAGTTCAGAAACAGCACTCTACTCAAAAAGATATGCGTCTGTTGGGAAAGTGAAGTCTTCTGTAGAGTTCAATACAGGATGAAAGACTCTACAGCAAAAGTGAAACTCATTTTAGGCTGTCTCTCTGTGGTTTTCCATGATGTGGGATCTTTTCAGGGTGTATAACTCCGATCATGTATAGTCACTGTAATGCAAGAGCTTTCATCCACCTCCTTTTTCGCTACTGTGGTGTACAGATCCATCTTCCTGGCTCACAGCACAGCTCTCAACATGCCACCTATTTACATCAACCTTCCCTATCTTTTCTATCTGCTTTGCTTTATTTATTAATTCAATTCAAGTAAATTCATTCAAATTCAATTTTATTAATAGTATCAAATAATAACAAGAAATATCTCAAGACACTTTACAGATAGAGTAGGTCTAGACCACACTCTATAATTTACAAAGACTCAACAGTTGACTGCATTTAGCCCTGAGAGTGGAAACTAAAGCTTCATGGTTGCCGCTTGGTTCAGACCTGAGGTCATTCGCAGTGCAAGAAATAAAGAGGATGCAGCATGACAGAGTGCAGAGCCTATCGTGAGGTCCATATTTTGACAGACTACCTCCTCTTCATATGTAGGGTGCCAAACTGTGGCCTGATTAATACACTTTGAGGCAACTAAGGGCTAAAAAGATGTGTGTGTATTAAAGTGAAAATAAGCCAAGAATGGCCTCTTTTCTAATCTATAAAATGTATTAAACATCAGCATAATGCACAGCAGGGTGCAAATAGAAAGTTTGATAACAGAGCATACAGATTATCTAATTAAATGGAAGTTTAAGTCTAAATACAAGGCAAACAACCTTTGTCATTTAAAGGATGGAACAAACTCAGGTGGACGAATGTATGGTTTATGTGTCTCTTTCTGCTGCTTTATTGCAAATAGTGTTTAATCTTGACAACTTTGTTCTAAATACAATAATCAGAAAGTTATAGGTTTTAGCAATATCATTACCAATTCGATTGAAAGAAGTGGCAGTAATAAACGGAAATGTACAATCCAAAAAAAGAAAAGAAAATATATCTTACTGCAGCTTCATTTTTTATCAAGGTATGTCAGTTTCTTAAATCTGCCAAAGCCAGTTATAGTGAAATCAATTTTGCAGTCCCAGTTGCGCTAGTTTAAATGATTGTTGCAGTGTTGAAAGGCATTCAGTCATAATTGCTTCATTTTTTATCTTTTTGGGTGGAATGTTTGTGAGCATTGCAAAATGTTGTTTTTTGTTAGATTGAAGTACCACTGAAAATATTTGTCATTGGCTCGTGTATTTGTGCTCTGTTCTGAAATCAATTGTGTGATTTAGAGATTAACTAAAAAAAAAAATATTTTTTTAAATTAAGGATGTGGTTCAACCATTGCATGAATCAGGAAGAAAGAATAATGAAAGGAAAATGGGGCGACATTTTTATCTGATCATGTTATACTGTATATCCTATCTCCCACACATCAGTGACTTCAAAGTGCACAGATTGATAGAACATACCATAGTAAATTAAATCTTCTTGTGCCGCATTACAATGTTAACTATTTTCTGTGTGTGTGTGTGTGTGTGATGAGGCTGCTTGCCAGACAAGGTCTGTGAACATAAAATGCATGCTGTACACGAATTCCCCCAGTCTTTCAGCAGAGTCCTTGATGTTTTGTTCTTGAGTTTTACGGTTGCATACATGAATCACCTGAAGCATAATTAAAAGCAGTGATGTAAAAAAGATGAATACAATTCCTAATTGATCCTGATAGATAGAGAGGTTGTCTTTTCAGTGTATGCAGGGAGGTTCAGACATAGCAGCTTTCCTGGAGCTGGTGGAGAACTCAAGGACACTTCAGTAGGGGGGATGCTGACTGACTGGGGTCTTCAAAGGCCGTCCGGTCTCCTGCCTCCTCTGGAGATTCAGAATCATTTAGAATAAGAAAAGCCTTTTCTCATTGTTGCTGTGTTATTTCGTTTCCAGTTACTGTGATTAAGCCGGCTCTCACTTTGGCCTGGTATGAAGCGACAGTCTGGCACTCAGCCTGACATCCGTTGGTACAAAGCACAGTGACAGACTGTAGACCGTGGCAGAGGCGGACGCTTTCTAACTCATTATGGCTGATCACGTGTGACCTTGATTGTGTCCTCTGGTGCCCTTTGGTCCTATTTTACAAACATGCTGCCTTTTATGCTACTGTATGATCTCCCTGTACTGGAGTCTCTTGGGTTTGCCCCTTATTCAGCTGACCTGTAGTGAGAGTAATGGCTTCCCATACAATGTTATCATTACATGCCGCCCATTATTATAATACTGTCCCCATACAGACAATTTTGTGATATACAATATAACATACAATAATTGTCTTTGATGCATACCACTGTAATCAGTTCTCTATACTACTCCATGCTGTCATTTGTATGTTGCTGTTCCAACGATCAATCGTTTTTTAATGATTTATTTATGTTAGAATCAAATGTCCTTTCCTCCCTTTTTTTTTCAACCTTTCACCTAACTAAAACTCTACTAAGGAAAAATAAAGTAAATAATATTAAAATTAAGGTGGAGTCTGCAATTTTCTTTTTCTTTATACCTCCATGGCCTTTTCCCTGTTCTGTGCACAAGCACAAACCGAATAGAGCTGTGTGGCTCAGTCCAAGCTGCTTTGTTTGTTTCCCATTTACAGAGCCATGGCTGTGAATGAACAACAGATTTTTTTTTTTTTTACAGTGCGCACACAGAACAGACAGCCAGCAGACTGTGAGGAGATATTCTCTAAATTTGACAAAGTGTATTGGATTAGAATCTTAGCCTCCACCTTTTAAAAGAATAATTGAAATAAAGTCATAGATGAGGAACAAAAGATCAGATGTTGGTAACACTTTACTTTAACACCCCCTATTTAGCATCTTTTATATATTAAATACATAAAAAAAAAAAAACATTTTTCATTAAATAAAAAAAGCAAATGAAGTTGATCAAACCTCAAAACAAAAAATCACCACAACAAATTGCAATTTACAATGTAGATGTATGGTTGTTTGCTAGCGTGCGTGTGTGTGAGTGTGAAGTCTGCACTAGAGAAGCTAATTGTAGCACATAGGATTTTGTTTACCAAATAACTGTCTGATTACCTCCTGAGGTTTTACTCCCGTAGAGCAAGACAACTGTGCTCAGCAGCATCATCCCGTCTTCCTGTGTAATGGCTTATTCATGCAGTCAATCATACAGTCGTCATGTTGCTCAGCAAATGCATTATAAAACTCAGTTTTCTTTCCTTCTGCCCTACAATCACTTCTACCCCAAAATGTGAAGACGAGGAACTGTCCAGCATGTTTTTAAAGATTTGTTTGTGATACACATTGTTCTTGTCTTTTGTCGCCTTAGTGGAGAAATATGTAGTTACTGTCACATGAAAATATTACACTGGCGCATAAAAAGTATGCCATATCCAGTAGAGGTGGGCAGCATGACATGAAACTAGTAATCAGAGTGAGTTACAATAATATTTGTAATAATATAGTAAATTGAGTCATTTTCTGGTCTTAGAGACTACATTACAACTTTATAAAATAGTTGAAATAACTGTTTTCCTGAGTGAAATTAAATATTAATGCCTCTACTTGTTTGGGCATTTCCAAAAAAACACATTTATCATATTTTTCACATATCTTTTGAAATGCCAGTACTATTCCCCCAAATATTGCCACTTTAATGCATTTTTAGGTATTTACAACATATCTTTGGGTCTATATATTCCTCATATCAACAACACAGTCATAGTTTTCTGGGTGTGGATGTATGCACGGCTCAGGCAAGTAACAGTTAAGGTGTCAGCAGCAGGGGCCAGTTCCTAACCAGCAGAGTTGGCTGCAGAAAAGCCATCCAGCAGGTCACTGTTTGACTAAAACTGCCTGCTGTTGGAGGTAAAGGCATACACATGTCTAAATTTCTTTCCACACATTCAAACCCATACTTAATTAATTGTAGCTTCCAGCCATTTGACAGTCACGCTGTGTGAGTGTATGTGCAGCTGGCCCAGTCACACTCCATTCACCACCCATCTGTCCATGTCAGACTGGCCTCCTCTCCTCCTCTTTTTGCTCTTTCACTTTTTTCTCTCTTTTACATTCACCTTTGGTAAATAACTGCTGAGCAACATGAGCAGTGAGCTGTTGGCATATCCTGTAATCAAGGTGGCTCGTGGTTAATTGGCCCATTGGAACGTGTCTGCAGAGGTGTTTGCAGGAGAGACATACGAAAACAGACCACAAGAGATTGGGTGTGGCTTTTGAGACAAGTCTAAAGCTGCACCAGGTTTCTGATGCACACTTGCAGACCTGAGACACAAATGGAGGTGAACAGCTGGCTCGTAGTGGCAGAAGCAATCAAAGAAGAGTGATGAATGATAGATGTATGTGAAAAACAGCCACAGTCGGTCTTAGCCGGCCCTTTAGTCATTATCATGTTACATGATGACAACTACAAGAGTTTAGGTAAATTTTGCTCAAATAAAGATGAAACTCAAGTGTAGGATAAACATGACCAGACAATGTGGAGGGTTTGCAGGTTAGTGTATATTCTTTTCTGGGCTTTGTACCCCTGCTGTGTTGTGTTATGATGCTCTTAACTGTATCAGTACAAAGTTAATTGGTTGCTCTTCCATGCAGACATGAGCATGAGTGGAGAGTTGAAGTCCAGCCGCTCCAGGGCAGCGAGTAAGAGAGCCAGCAATACCATTTATGGGTGAGTAGGACCTCCCCTTTCACACACACGCACGCATGCACGCACACACATACACACATACACACACACTCCTGCCCCCACACACTCTGAGATAATCATGCACTCTATTATTTGCTGCAACCCTTTATCTGTAACTCAATGGCTGCACCTCGGTGTTGCAATCAATGCAGCATTATTATTATTAGCTTCATACCAGCTGTGTATGTAAGCTGCTATTGATTTTAGCCAGAGGTGCTGTCTCCATCCGTCAATGTTTTAATCTCTCTGTTGATGTAGTGCACACATATGACTGAAGCTGATTACTGTTTATAGCTGGCGGTTCAATACAGCGCTGTGGAGCTACACTAACATTGTGTGCAAAGATAGGCGGCGAAGGGAATGGAGGGCAGTGGGAAAGACGACAGTGTGTGGGCTTGTTTAAATTCATTAATGCCTTCATTACTCTTACCTCCAACTCTCTCCTTTAACTGCATCTCTTTCTCGCTTAAGATCTTCTAAGTACTCTGACGTTTGTGTGAAGGTTGAGCTTTTACCACACTTATTCTGACATTGCATTTTCTCCTACATGTCCTCTGGAAGTCCATATATCGTCCTTCACACAGCAATGGACAAGGAAACAATAAGCAACGCCCTTAGAAAACATCACATAATCAGAAAAGACAAGGGAGACACCATTATTGCAAAACAGGTCAATATTTATTGGGTTCCTGAAAACATATTTTTTGTTCCACTTCCAAAGATGCAAAATAATTAGGGCTGTCAGCATTAACGCGTTAATCGCGATGCAATTAAGGGCCGAGCATAACGCGTTAATTTTTTTTAATCACATGCCACCATTTATTAATTTATTTTACACTTCACTTGGCTTCGCGTTGTGCCTAACAACGCCCCTTAGCTGTTCTAAAATCACTAGAATCTAGCTAGGCTACTATTTTGACCCTTTGCCGCACCTTTACTTCATCAAGTAAACTATCATCAAGCTGCCATACTTCCTCGTAACACAACCTGCTGCTGCAGGCTGCAGGCATGATGGAGAAAGACAGCAGAAAACACAATTCTGAGTGGCACTTTTTATTTTCCAAAACTCCCGGACGGCTCAGTAGACAAGTCGAAAGACATATGCACATTGTGTAAAGCCGAATTAAAATATCACCGAAGCACGTCAAGCTTGAACTACCACCTACGAGCTAAGCACAGTACAGTTAACATGACTCAGGTTGATGCTAGCAGGCTCAAGCAAAGCACTATTTTGGAGAGTGCTACTTGCCGACCTGTTGATGAAACCAAATCCAAAAATATTACTACAGCTCTTGCGAAATGGGTGGCAACTAACTGCAGACCTATCAGCATCGTAGAAGACTCGGGTCTTAAAGTCGTACTACGGTTGGCATGTTCTGACCCGTCTCATTACCGTCGAGGGGGACAGTAGTTTTCACGCATACACAGCCTGTACGACACGGAGAAAGCAGCCAAACTGGAACAGCTGCAAAGTGCAAACGCTGTCTCATTAACCGGTGATCACTGGACGTCAGTGAGTAATCAAAATTATTTAGGAGTTACTGCACACTATATTGACTCTGGTTGGACTTTGCACTCGTTTGCCTTAACGATTCGACATAAAGAAGAACGACACTATGCTGAAACATGTGCCGAGCACTTCAGCGGAGTTGCAGAGACATGGGGCATTGCAAATAAAGTTACAAAATACAAATCTTAAAAGTCAAGTTCATAAAGTAACTTTCTTTGCATTCATTTGATTCCCAATCAAGATACACTGGTAAGAATTGCTTTCCATTGTTAATATGTACTTAAAAACAGTTCTGAAATGCAAAATAATAGAATTTTAATCATGTGATAAAACATTTTTTATTAACTATAGAAATTCAGCGATTAATCGCGATTAAGAAAAAATGAATTGTTTGACAGCCCTAAAAATAATATAATAATGAAATTACTGTGAATAGCTGCACCAATACAGGCACAACAGGCTTTTTGCTGACAATGGAAATAGTGAGAGTTGAGATACTCACATTAAAGCAACTGGGGTGAACATGATAAAAAATATTGAAATACTTTGCAGGGCATCCACATAGGACACCAGAATGCAAAATAGGTTGGGAATACAAACAAGAATAGGAAATGCATATTAACAGATGTAATATTATTGATGCCAACTTGTTTGTCCCAGGCCAAATCAGCAAATCTCATTATTATTCTGCATAAATGGGACTCCACATATGTTTGAAAATGTTCATTCCTGGCAGCACCATATCCTGTCTCTGTGCTGGTTTCATCATAGCATACAGTAGTATGTGTATTGCAGTATGGGACATTATATATTATGTCCCCAGCGTGTCCTTCAAAACAGTTAATCCAGCTCTCTTCCATGTGCACCCTCCTCCACTCCCTCTGACCATCTCTGAATAACCCTTAAACCCCCAAACGTTATTTGCCCATTCCACCACGTAGTTATTCAACACTGTGTAGCCATGCATTAATGAGGTTAGTCATACAACACACACACACATACATGCAAAATGACTAACCACAAATGGACGCACCTGAGGTAGCAGCCCTGATAAAGACTGCGATGACATGAATTTAAAGTTGGTGCTCTGTGGCCATTTCAGGTTAATGGTCACATTCAATCAAGTAAACCAAGCTGAGAACCTGTCCAGCCTGTACACACACAGAAAAACAGAAAAGCAAAACTAAACGTTTACAGCCATGTTAGCGGCTCTGTGTAGGGGTTGGGGGAAAAATCGATACAGCATAGTATCGCAATATTTTCCGTGGCAATACTGTATCGATACACAGACGCCGAGAATCAATCTTTTATTATACTGTATATGTGTTGGTCAGTTTGTCTGTTTGACAATCCCATTTTTAAAATGTAAGTGAGATGAACAAACAGAGAAATTTATCTTTTTAGATAAAACAGATGTTGACAAAGTTTCCTTTTGGGGACATCATTTGAAATTGGGAAAAAACTGAAATTGGAAAAAAGGTAATAAATTGCAATATATCGCAGAATATTGCAATATGTTTAAAATCGCAATAATATCGTATCGTGACATAAGGATCGGGATGATATTGTATCGTGAGGCCTCTGGTGATTCCCGCCCCTAGCTCTGTGAGGCTGTACTATTCTTAGTCTAACATGGTGCAGCAGTCGCTGGTAGGAATGCTGTTATATTAATAGAATTTTGAACTGATGGTGGCGCTATAGATGAAAAGTCTATTAAGTCTAAAGTTATTATTAATCATCCTAAGGTCAACATGAATGAGTGTACAAACCTTATGACAATCTATCCAATAGATCTTGAAAGATGTCAACAAAAACACAAATTACAACCTCATGGAGGCCCTAGAAGAAAAGTCAGTAGATCACCAAAGTCATTCATCGTCTATGCACCATGAATGTCTGTACACAATTTCAATGTAATCCATTTGCTAATTGTTGAGATATTTCAGTCTGGACCAAAGTGGGCCATCAAACCGACATGCCATCCCTAGCTATGCTGCTAGCATTGCTAAAAACATTCATGTGCACATGTGAAACTGCAAAAGGTTCTTAAATTGGTTTTGCTCTCATGTTCATTGGAAGGCAGCATCTAAATGTGTTTGTCCCTTTCCCTGCATAGCACTATATGGATTTTGAGTTCTAAGGAAAAGATAAATAAATTATAAGACAAGCCAATATGCATGATCATTTCCCAGTAACGGATACTACAATGCAGCTGAAGTCACAAATGTAAATAATGGCGAGACAGGCACCAAAATTCTCTCTGTCCAAACTCCCAATAATCCTGCTCTATGCTGCTGGCAGCAGTGTGCCCCGTCTCCTCCCTCCTCCCGCTGTTCTCACAGCGCTGGCCAACAAACACTACTGCCTGTGGCCTAGATTACTTTGTGAACAAACTTTCCAACTCGTGTCTAAGACGCTAAAGCAATGTAATCTGTTCGTGAAACACCATGCGGGTTTCCAGCATTTTACTATTGCTAGAAAGTTGGATTATTTAGGTCAATAAATAAAATCTATAGTTAAACTCAATAAAAGCTTTTTTATTTTTTCTCAATGTACCCCCCCCCCCATCCACTTCCTCTCCTCCCACTGCCACTCTGGCATAAGTCTCCCCCCAGGCCATTTGCTCCCTGACAACATAAGGGTTTTGTTATAATTTATCGTCCTTCTGACTATCACAGGTCCCCTTTAGCTTGGCGAGTCCCAGCTGTGGAAGAAGGGATGGGGTAGAGAGAGGCTAGCATTTCACAACCCAGATGCTGCAGCCGTGGCCTCTGTGTGCTCCAGTGCACTACTACAAAAGCTCACTGTACTGTGTGGCCTTTTTAAGGAGGCTCAGGTGCCAGAAGAAGGGCCCCTGTGTGTGTGTGTGTGTGTGTGTGTGTGTGTGTGTGTGTGTGTGTGTGTGTGTGTGTGTGTGTGTGTGTGTGTGTGTGTGTGTGCAATTATATAATGACTTAAATAGCTATATGGGTTAACCAGGACAAAAGACTGCTGTAGTTAAGCAGTTTTTTTGTCTCTCCACCCTGTTTCACTGTGGAAATATCCGGCCTGTGTAAAGATAATTATTGCTCATTTTATTATCTGCTCCATTTTGCTTCTCAGTGAAGAGGGGACTGGCCTGAACACCAAGTGGCAGAGCGTACTGAGCATCTGGTCTCTGGTATTTCCGTCTGCTTTCTCCATGCGCTGCACTCTTTTAATATTCTCTCATCTGTTTTAATTATCAGAAGGGCTGGTCATAAAGGAGTTTAAGTTAGGATGGAAACGATGTAGTCGGCCCATGTGTCATATAGGCTCAAAGAGACTAACTGGGGCAGGAGAGGTGGAGGCATTAGGGTATGAAGTCTGCAGTTGCCAGGAGCAGTGGGTAATGATGTCCTATCTGTTTTGTGTGATTAACAGTAACTTAAAGGTTAATCTGATGGCAGATATTGATGGGAAATAGCATGACAGGAAATGGGTCACATACTGTAAGTGGGCTAGTGCAACTAAAAAGACAATTCTGGTTTATTACAACTTGGGTCTTTATTGTTATGGTTTTGGACATCATTTTTATTAGTTATGGTTATTGTATTCATCACATCAATTGCTATAATAACTAAAAAAGTAGTCAGATCGGACAAGAAGAATTAACAGTTTGACCTATCATGCCGTTTTTAAAACAAAAAACAAATAAGTCAAACTTATTTGGAAAAGAAGACAAAGATGTAAGGTAAAATCCAAACTGTTAGGGATGCAAACATCCATCACCGTTTACAGACCGACTTCCTGTTTCAAATTTGACTCATGCCTTACTGTAGTTGTGCATGGCTTACCTTATCAGACTTTGTTATAGTTATAACTACAGCTCAGCTGTTAGTTTGGTGAGTGTAATGTGGCCATAAAATGACAAAAACTATGAAAATAAATACAGAGGTTGTAATAAACCAGAATTATCATTTAATATTTTTTTAGAGGCAGTATGGCAGCATTGGGAATAGATCAGTAAAACGCTACAGTATGCAGCTTGTTTTACTGAGTGTATTTTTAGTCATGTCCTTCTTCATCTCATTTGTTCCCATGCAACACTTGTCACTTATTTTGTCAGATTGTATATGTGTCTCTAGCCTGAGGCTCAGCTGGTTACATCTGTAAAATCCACCACGAGCCGGGAAAAAGCAAAGGGCAAATGGAGGCAATCTGCAGTTAGGAAAGCAATGTTGAAGTTCACCCATTTTTATGAACGACCTCTTTCTGCTAGACATATTTCTGTGACATCACTCTGATTGTCACAACACAGCTGACTGCCAGCTGTTATGACACCCACCCACAGCTATATCTGTATGCACAGCATCCCCATCATTTATTAAAATAATGACAGTTTTAAACATAATTTAAAAAGAGGGGGTTGGATAATGTGCAGGGACACTGACTGGCAGATAATAACTCATATGTATGTGTTGTTAAGGGGAAAATAGCATGTTGCTTGTAAAAACGCTTAAATAAAAGTATGTAAAAAAGATGCAACATAGTGTTGACTTACTCTCTCCCTCTACCCTTTTCCCAGTGTGGATATTGGGTTATGATGATCACAGGTTGCTCCTGATCCATGCAAAAGTCTAGTGTGAGCTCATACCTGGGCCTGTGTGGCTCTGTGAATTGTACAATAACCATCCTGCAGGCTACCACATTCATTTCCTTAAAGTGGCCATATTATGCTCATTTTCAGGTTCATAATTTTATTTTGAGGTTGTACCAGTATAGGTTTACATGGTTTAATTTTCAAAAAACACCATATTTTTGTTCTACTGCACATTGCTGCAGCTCCTCCTTTCACACGCTGTCAGGTTTCTGTTTTAGCTACAGAGTGAGACCTCTTAACTTCTGTAACATCCCTGTTGTCAGTCGCACATGTGCAGTAGCTAGGTAAGGATTACATGAGCTAGCTCCAACTTCGGCCTGTACAAGGTAGGCCTGGCAAACTCGATTCTTTTTAAGGATTCGGTTTATTCTGAGTCACTCACTAAACTGATCCGGGTTGTGCGAGTCACTTGAGTCACTTGAGTCAGTATTGTATGCTACATCCAAGGCGAGCTTTTGATTTGGATAAAATGCCATGTTTTCATTTAGAATCTTTTAATTTGATTTGGAAAAAAATTATATCCATAAATGTAAAGGGTCTGAATGAAAACCGAATATTCATTTAAAAATGACATGAAATTATATTTTGAAACTTTAATAGGACTGACAAATAAGAAAGCCATCCGGACTCTGAACATTCACAATGACTTACAACCTCTTTAATGTAAATTCCATGCGCCCCTTTTTCATGTATGTATGCATGCATTTAATGTTTTCAATGTGTATGTGTATCTGTACTTGAATAATAAAGTTTTTTGAAGACAAAAAAAAACGTGGCGAGGTGAGCTTACGGACTATCTGCTCGCCCTAATTGCATTTTAATATACTACATTTATACACCAAACCTACAGTAGGCCTAGCTAGGCTACGTGCAGAACATTGTATGCTATTTCAGAAGTGAAAGAATGGCTTCTGTTGTGGATTTGCATTACCCTGAGCTCGAGGAGAGACTTCACTCACTCGCTATGCTCGCTCGTCTGAATCAGATCCACTCATAACAACGTAGCCGGCTGATTCGGCTGAAGCGCGGGATTGACTGACTCCCACGAGAACTCACGAGTCATCAACAACTCAGGAGTCATCGAGGACTCGTGAGTTGTCGGCGAGCCAGCCGAGCCGAGGTGAGCTTGTAATGTTTTGGACTGTCTGCTCGACCTAATTGCATTTAACATACTACATTCATACACCAAAACCTACAGTAGGCCTAGCTAGGCTACATGCAGATCATTTTTTGTTATTTCAGAAGTGAAAGAATGGCTTTTGTTGTGGATTTGCTTTACTCTGAGCTCAAGGAGAGACTTCACTCGCTCGTCTGAATCAGATCCACTCATATAGCCGGCTGATTCGCCCGACAACTCATGAATCACCCGACAACTCATGAATCACCCGACAACTCATGAATCACCCGACAACTCACAAGCCCTCGTTGACTCGTGAGTTCTCGAGTGAATCCTACGGTCTGCGAGCTTCCGGCTCTGAGTCTGCGGGTCGGGACTGTCTCTCTGCTCACTCAGGCGCTTGAGTTGACTTGTGGAGTTGCTGTTGCCTACGAAATTGTAAGTTATAAAGCTTTTTGCAGCTAAGATGGCTAGCATAGTAGAAGCTAATGTTGCAAGAGGTTTGTGTGTGGCGCTGTTATCATTTTAGATTGAATTGTAGTAGGACTCAACTGAACCGGGTTAATGATACTAGAGACTCGCGATTCGTGAGTCAATTTAAAGACTCGGGTTAAAGATCCGAGTGAATCACGACTCGAACAGGTCTAGTACAAGGCAGGATTAGCCGGGGCGCACTTCCAACTTTGCGTGGAATACCTGCAGAACAGGGACATGTAAGTAGTTCTATACAATTTATTTTGTAGATTAGGGTGAATTTGTGTGTGTTGTAGCAGTGTTTTGCCATTGAGAACGAGCTAGCATGCTAGCGCTAGCATGCTAACGGTTAGCCCCCTCGTCTCGTCTAGTGACGTAGAAAGTCGTGCAGATTTTGAACAGCTCACCCGGAGACTGAAGGGAGGACACATTCAGAAACCGTTTCCCACTCAAAACAGCATGGATGGGTTTTTTTTCAAAGTTTGTATGCGTTTGGAAGCACCAGAGACAATAACACCCCAAATCCCAGAAAAAGTGATTTTATTTCATAATATGGGCACTTTAAAGGATATAGTAGATGTCCTGTGTTTGCTGACTTAGCTAGAAGTCATTAAAGCATGTATTTGTTATTTGATAGTTTATGATTCAGAAAATCATCTAATAAAGGAAAACAAGGCAAAATACAGATAGAATAAACAAATCACCTACTGCAACATGACTTTGGTTTTGGTTGTTCATTTGTTGTATATTGAAAAGCACTCCAGTTCACAGTGATGAATTTTTCCCCATTTAGTTTCTCTTTACAAATAGCAAGAGTGTTCTGCTTGTCTGTATCTCAGTGGAATGAAGTTAAATAAAGTGCAGAGAGATTTCCAGGCCTGTGTGTCAGTGTTATGGTTGGGAGTGGCAATGTTTTTCTAGCCATGTCACTATGCGACCAATCAGGTCAGTGACCGTAGAGCAAGCATAAAATCTGTTGCTTGGTGCATGTTTAAGACCCTGGCTCACTCCCAGCTCAATACAGCAAGATTTTGTGTTGTATCACATAAATCTATAATTTTACCCCCCACACACCTTTCTAACATTAGCATTGAGGGGGCTGATTATGACAATTTGTTGTAATTTTCCAAAACCAACAAGCTGATCAATGTGTCCACTTGACACAGCCACTGATCAGATGTGCGGTGGTGAGAAAGTAGGCAGGATGTAAACGTGTCTCTCAAGCTCTCTTTTTTTTTTTATCCTTACAACTACTTCTGTCTCTTTTTGTTTTAGTTCACAGTGTGTGCCTGTATCTCCATTTGTACAATTCATCGCATCTTACTCCGCCTTCGAATGTGGTAATTTGGAACAGCTATAAACACTTGCCTTTAGACGTATTGGGATGACACTTGGTACACACTAGTTCATTTGAAGCATACCAAACCCAGCATCCTCACACCTCATTTCTGAGTGAGCAATTTGCCACCATTGGCAAGAAAGTGTATAGCTAAGGCCAGCTTTTGCTTGTGCTGTGGCAAAAAAAGAAACAGCCCACTAACTATTCATCAAAGCCCTCTGTACCTTCTCCTTCCATTTCCACATCAGTTTTACAGTGTCACAGCTATTTTCATTTTTCTGTCTAGCTTTTCCTTCTGTTCTTTGTCAGCTTTCTCTCTGCGTGGATGCACAAACAATGTGCTGTCTGCAGTCCATTCCTCGGAAAGATGACGGGGGGTGTACTGTTAGGTAAAGGTCAGTGCAGTCAGAGTTGGCAGTAGTGCAGGGTAAAAAGGTCACTCTGTGTAGAGAAGAGAGGAGAGTGGATCAGCTCGTTTAAGGTCCACTGCCATAGCTTTTAAGGCAGCAGAGAACCAATGAAGATAGGAGACGGGTAGATAGAGTGAGAGGGGTATGAGGAAAAGAGGGAGAGAGTGATATGGATGCTGTAGACATGATAATCTGTAGAGAAAGGTCATGTGTCCGCGGCGGTGACACCAATGGCTCAGGGCATGATGGCAATAATGACCATGATCGCATAACTGAGAAAAAAAAATGTGTGTGTGTGTGTGTGTGTGTGTGTGTGTGTGTGTGTGTGTGTGTTTCTATCCATATATTTGCATTACCCAGCCAGATGAGTTATCTCTCCTGTCCTGCAGGCTTATCACTCTACAGGGGTTGGTCCCTCTGCTAATGAAGTCATCTCTATCCCTGTTGCCTACCCGCCACTGGGAAGAGAAAAGTAAGAGAAGATGGGAGAGGGAGAAAAGGAGGCATGAATAAGGATTGATGCAAAAGACACGCAGGGTGTAATACAGAGCAACATTACAACAGTACAGTGTGAAACAACTGAAAGAGAGAGGAGTAGATAGGAGAGAAAAATGCAGAGAGAGAAAGAAATAACAGTTGGGGAGTGTGAGGGGTGAAGAAAGCAAAGGAGGGAAAGCAAGTGAGCACTGCACTGCGTGTCATTGCCCCCCTGGCGTGAACAATCCATCTCAAATTGATCTTCCAGCTCGGCCCAGCAGGGCATTCTGAATCAATCTCAAATTGATCTCAGTGCCAGAGGTCGGGAAAACTAGCAGTGGAGCTTATCAGAAATATAGTAGTGTTGGGAGGATCTGACAGGGAAACTTATCACACTGCACAACAGGAAATGGGCTCTGAGTCCCCGGGGCAGCAAGAGGACGAGTCTGCTCTCTGTACACACACACACACACACACACACACACACACACACAAACCACACATACACTCAGAAGCACACACAGATTCAATGTCTTTGCATATACCCAACACAACCATACATTGACACATGCTCCCTAGTGTTCAGCACAGAACGGAGAGGGTATACTGTGCATAAAACACACACACACACACACACACACACACACAGCTCAGGTATCCGTACACACCTAGAGGCTACGTAAAAAAATAAAAAGTTTGTCGGAGCACAATATGTCAATATATTTTAAGTTAGACAGGTGAGATTTGAGGCCTGGAGCCCTAAATGGCTTATAACACATTTAATGTGTCCTCAGCAGGGCTGTGAGAGGAAGGACAATCAATACCAGCTTGCATTTAGACAGTCAGTCAGCTTAGGGGGGCAACCTGCCTCTACAGGCAGAGTGAAAAATAAAACCATATAAACAACTGTTCAAAAGTGATTTTCACCACATAGTATCTCTAAAAACACTTAGAAACAAATCCAGTCCAGGAGTGTAGGAACTCCACACACAGCTTCTTAAGCACACTGAACTGGCATACTCATATAGTTAAACACTAATGAAAAATCAACTGGCCGCTGATATTTGGCAAATTTTGGAGAGTGTGCTGTTAATACTGTCTAGTGGCCATTGTTCCCATTTATGATTCTAAGGGATTGTGGAGTGTTTTTTTCTCACTTCTCATCGCTGCTCTTGTCACCAGATTGAAGCTGACAGCAACCTTACAGAGAAACACACAGAAAACTAACTAAAAATTAATTTGTATTACAGAGAGAGCTGCAAAATGACATAAAAAGGGGAGCAATACAGGTAACGAGAGACTGAGGGAGTGCAGTGAAAAAGAGTGAGGATGAGGGGAGGGGAGGGGTGTCTTTGGGCATGTCAGCGTTTGGGAGACAGCAGGAGAGCCTTTTTTGTGGCCTGGACTGGAAAAGCTCTCTGTCAGCACAGAGGGGTAATGGGGGTTAGCGGGGAGAATAGAGGGAGTGAAGATGAATGTGTGAGTATATATTAAAAAAGTGCATGTGTGAGTACAAGTGGTTGCATGTCCTAAGGGGTACTACAGAATATCAGTGACCCCAGTGACCCTCAGGACAAATACAGTGTAGGAATGCACTCACAATACCAAATAATAATAGTCACTCTCTAGAAACTTGCATATATGCATTTAGTGAATTCAATATAAAAGGTTTCTTCCAGAGTGTTAGGCAAAAAAAAAACATCCCATAGGAGAGGGAAACCAGCAACTGCGCAGAATCAACTTCCACGATGGAAAGACAGATGATGATTTAAAGAGAGAGATCATTAAGTGGATTCAAGATTCAAAATTCAAAACCCTTTATAAATCCCACAATGGGGAAATTCACACTGTTGCAGCAGCAAGGGATAGGAGGAAAAGTAGAAGACACAGATAAACAAACAAATGAATATAAGAGAATAAATATTAAAATAGTAAAATGTATTTACAGTATTGCACAGTCACATTTTTTATTGCACGGTTTATCAGTCCTGGTGTGTGTGTGTGTGTGTGTTGTGTCCCTGTGGTCCAATGGGAGCAGTGCAGATTGTAGAGTCTGACAGCAGCAGGCAGGAAAGACCTGTGGTATCTCTCTGTGACGCAGCGCGGGTGCAACAGCCTGTCACTGAAGGAGCTGTTCAGTGCTGACAGTGTCCTGCATGGGCTGGGAGGAGTCGTCCATCATGGAGGATAATTTAGCCACTATCCTCCTGTCTCCCACCACCTCCATGGCGTCAAGGGAGCAACCAAGAACAGAGCTGGCCTTCTTAATCAGCATGTCCAGTCTTTTCCTACCTGCCACATTGATGCCACTGCCCTATCATAGCACTCCATAGAGAATGGCTGATGCCACCACAGTCATTAAATGTCCTTGGTAGAGCCCCCTGCACCCCAAAAGACCTGAGTCTCCTCAGCAGATACAGTCTGCTCTGGCCTTTTTTTGCTGTGGTGTTGTCAGTCCAGTCCAGTGTATTGTTCAGGTGAACACCTAGGTACTTATATGGTTTAACCATATCGATGTCTGTACCCAGGATGTTCACCGGCAGGCAGAAATCCACCATCAGCTCCTTGCTTTTCCCAGCATTGATCTGGAGGTGGTTCCGCTGGCACCAGTCCACAAAGTCTTGATTAAGTTCTCTGTACTCCCTGTCCTCCCTGGACACCCAGTTGTGGCTTGGTCTTCCTCCGGCCCTGTGCACAAGCACCAACTTATGCTAATGAATGCTTCAGCAAAAACAAGCCAGACCTTTTTTAACCTTTGGCCTCCATGACACACACACACACACACACACACACACACACATACACATACACATACACATACACATACACATACACACACACACATACACATACACAAACAAACAAACAAACAAACACGTGTGACAAAGTCACCTCCCTTCAGATTTACTGTACAGTACACTCCATTTATATTGTTTCAGTCTAAACTGTGATGACCTGTTTTATTACGTTTAGACTTCTCCGTTCACTTAATTCATGGACCTTTTTTAACAGCAGACATTTGGACTTGTAGCAGGAAAAGCACAGGTGAAACAAATTTCATTAACGATGGTGTGGTTCCATCACATGTCCCAGCGAGCCAGCATCACCCTGGACTTAGCAAACACAGTTGTTATTAATATTATCAATTACACCTGTGCTTTTCCTGCTGCTATGATAAGCCAACCGTGCTGCTGCTGTGAAAAAGGTTTGTTTGCATGCTGGCTCGCTGTCATGGATTACTGGGACACTTGAATAGAACGGAACCGTTGAGTTATGAGTAACACCTGCGATTTTCTTGCTATGAAGAACCAAAATGTATGCTGTAAAAAATGACCTATTCCTTGCGATATGGATGAAATCTTCTATCAAGATATAATGTAAATTTATATCATGATATCAGTGTATATTGAGAATAGGGTTGGGCATCGTTTGGATTTTAACAATTCTGATTCCAATTGCGATTCTTCCCTTTGATTCCGGTTCTTATCGATTCTCGATTCCGATTCTTTGAGGGGTGGAGTTGAAACGGGTCATGTGCTTATTTCACAAATAAGAGGAAAGTTTTATTTTGATTCAATGGTGGGTTGCAGTTTTACCAGGCTTTTTCAACTTATAAAAAATAAAGCCACACTAGAGCGCCGCTTACTGTGCTCCAAGGCTGCAACACAACAAGCGCCTGGCCGCTACGGAAACCAAAACTTGCGCATGTTAAATTTGGAACCCATGATCAGATTGGAAACCAAATCCTCCAAACGATTCCAAACGATTCCAATAAAGAAACAATTTCACTGGAATCGTAATTTTTGAAACGATTCCAAGTAGGAATCGGTTCTCGATGACCAATCCTAATTGAGAAGTTGTTAAAAGGGGAACCCCACAGTTCTTACACATCGGAGTCTGTTTATAGGTCTTGTGTGAAAAACGTTGTATAAAGCCTTTTGTGGCTCCACAGGGAGCTGTGTGAAGTGATAACACTTGAGTCAGCATCAGGTTTGAAAATGAAAACAATCTGGAGATGTGGACTTAGAAAGAAGTTAACTTACCAGATGTATGTAACCCGCTCCTCATCTTTATTTGAGGCTACAGTAACTACTACTTAGTCTGGCTATCACCAGACCAAGCTCAATCTTTTAAGATTGAACATTAGTCTGGGGAGTCTGCTCTGTATTTTCTCTGCACAAGAGGCGTGATCAACGGGCATAGTTCAAATGACTCTGTACACTATTGGATAGTCCTTCAACCAATCAGACCAACCATCTGGCTGATGTACTTTGCAGAGCGATGCAGAGCGAAAGCCGGTCGGTAGTAAAAAAAAAAAAAAAACCCGTGGTCGGTAGTAAGGCATACACATCCTTCTTTTGTAGGAATTGTTCCAAGGCAAGTTTCTGTTCCGTTTTCAGAGAAAACTTGCCTTTGAAATCTTTTAAAACGGCAGCAACAGCGGCATCAACGGGTTGCTGCACTTCGGTGACCGTCATGTTGAATGTAAACAAAAAGCGGCTTGCCTTCACTTCTCTATCGTCATCGTGTTAAACCCGCCAATAGCGCGCCAGGTGGATAAGCCAGTTTGTGATTGGTTCCCGCAAATTTGTAACGGAAGCAGGATAGATAAACGTACAGGTTTGTAGCTTGAGCTGCAGGGCGAAATCAAATCGCCGGCAGATCGGGCTGGGTTTACCCAGTCTAGCTACTACTAGCATAATACACCCGAATCTCTGACCGAACTGTCGAGTTGCATTGTAGGTAATGTAGTGTGTGTCAGGCTTTGTCAAGGAAGAAAAATGTGTTGAATCAAAAACACAATATCTCTGGTTCTGCTGTATTGATTTTTTTTTTAACTACCCATTGTGAATCCGATAATGTTAAACTATAAAATTGCAAAGCTAAATCACAACAAAAATTGCATACAAATCCAATATTGCCATCAATCAGTCCTTTTCATTGATAATGACCTAAAACACCCAGAGATAATAAAGGGATAACTAGCATTATATAAACAGAACGAAAAATAATCTGATGGTAGACAAATTTGTATTCTGCTGTTTATATCACTAAATGTGACTACATTATCATATTCAAAATCTGTGAAGGTATGTAATAATTACCTTTTATTTTTTAATTATATCTTTAAAAATACTTCAAACAGAGTCTATTGAGCATTTAGTTCTGCTGCATTACTATTGGAAGTCCTTAAGCTTCTGCTAATGGCTCCTTTTCTGCAGTACCAGCTCACTTAGTTTTTGCCTGAGCTGTACAAACACAATGTCTTATACTTGTCGTATACTTGTCCCCCTCCTTAACACGTCCCTATCTCTTCCCTTTCGATTTCTCTTTCAGTCTCTATTGTAATAAAAGTGAGGCAGATACAGGGAGTTTGTTGACTTAGCGTAGCTAATGTTAGCTGAGGTTAAAGTTTTGTCCAGTGAGGATTGCAGACTGCAGTCTGACGTTGACTCTGCAAATTTCAGTGCTGTCGATCACAGTTAAAACGGCTCTTCTGAGGGCCTTTCTGAATGGCAGCTTCTTATTTGCCATCATCATTGCCTAAATGTTCAGATCCTCTCTTGCTGTCTGAAGAGAGAACTGGATTTGTTTGCTCCGTGGCTGGATGACAAAGTCTAACTAGACAAAGCTAATCACAGACACACACACACACACGGACGGACGCGCACACGCACACACACTCTTTGGTTCTGTGACAGTGTCTTGTCATTTTTACTTTCCTTTTGGTAACGACCAAAGAAGTTAATTTTAGCTCGGTGTAACCATGCTGCTTTGCCCTTCATGGAGTTGAGCTAAAGTGACTTTTAGCTTTTAATTCTTCAATAATTTCAGGACAACAGCATAGTTCAGGACACGGAAACCATGCAGGGGCTTGACAGAGTTGAAAAGGCTGAAAGGATTAATTACTCCAGGCAGCCTCGGGTAACCTTTTAACTTTGCGCTCTAAGTTGGTTCTGATGTATAGTCTCCCCCTGTTAGAGGAAGAGTCTTGATATCTGTGCTCGCCAAGCTCTTTACGGGTAATGGGGGGAAGGGTCTCTGTGAGTGCCCTGGATGTCACCTGTCACCTTACTGCTGCAATGCTGCTAATTAGCACTAAATAACCTGAACTCTGAAATTTCCAATTACTGCTCCCAGCGAGACCATGAGCTTTTGATGCTAAAGCAGTTGGCCTTCCTGGAGAGAAGCCACACATATTTATATTCAAAGAAGTACATGCACTGCATCACTGACAGGCAGATGAAATGTTAACCAGCACCTGCTCCGTCGTGAGCTCCAACAACAAGCTTTAATTCAAAGGAACCTTTTCAAAGTTGGTAATAAAAAATAAAGTGGCATTGTTTGCTTATTTTGTTACATGTTGAGTTGTGTGACAATGGTCTCAAGTCATGTGGAAGAATTGGACTTATCCACTCCAAACACTCTGCCTCCAGGAGGATTAGGCCACATTGTCATCGCTACTGAGGGGTGCATGTTTTTTATACCACATACGCATCGAGCTTAACCCACACATATCTACATGTGCACATATTTATGGTCTGCTGCAGACATACCTACACCCACATACTGTGCACGCACACTCATACAGAAATTACTGCAGCACACACACAGACATAGATTACACTGTACTGTATACTGTCTTCTAGTGATTTAAATTCAAAGGTTGGAGTTTTTGGCTCTGTGATCTTATTTTTAGACTTGCTTTGTATTTCTGTATCAAATAGAGGCTAAATGTATCACCTGATCAGACTAAATTATATATATTTCACTGTGACAACAAAACTTACAGTATTATTCATTTATTCATATGCTGTTCTCCAAGAGTGCTACATTTGTAATTATTATAAAAGCTCTCTGGGCTTTTAATCACAGCACACACCTGTAAAACCACCTGATTCTAAAAGGCAGATTATGTTAATCTTTTGTTTAGACAGTCCAGGGTCATTTAGAGTAAGCTCTCCTCTCCTTCATACAGTATCTGCAACATCACTGTTTCCTCTCACTGATATTTTTCTTATATGTATTTTAGTGTTCTTAGAGCTTCTGTTCAACCTTGTGAAACTCCTCAGTTGCTGTGTGATCAAAGCCTTTCTGTATAATAATGTTTAATGGCTACAGACTGTAAAGACACTTCTGTCTTCTGTCCCTTGTGAGAAAGCATTTAAAAACACTCTTGTGACTTAGTTTTGTCAAATATGTACCACGCATCCAGCTAAGATGAAACTGTCCATTTTTCATCACTTTTCTCTAGTAATAATGCTAAAAACACAGGCTGATTCATGGGACTCGCTCATTATTTCCAACTCTGACATTCTTTGGCTAATCAAACAGTAACCATACCGTGTTACACCCGCCTCGCCTCTGCCATGGCTGATCCTACAAGCCTGCTGCATCAGTCAAGAATGTCCACACCCCGACAGCTGTAGGAGAATCTGACTCATTCCTCTCTCTGTCCCCATCCTCCTTGTCTCTTAACAAACGCTCCACTCCACCATTTTTCACTCTCTCTGTCCTTTCTACTTTATAAGCTCTTGTTTAAGAGCTTGGTGGCTGTGCCTCCTCCTGCCATTTGAGTGTTAGTTTACCACTGATGAGTACACTTATGAGAGGACAAGAGGGATGCATTCTGATTGACTAAACTAAACATCTTTCTCCTATGGGACACTCTTTATTAAGTCCCCTGCTCCCTGATGCATGTCTTTTGTCTGATATGTATCGCCTGTAATGCTCCAGCTCTAGTCCTGGCTCCTGTTCAATGCCTTATTGATGCAGCAGCGCTGCCCAGCTCCTCTCCATCAATGCACTACTCCTCTGCTCCACTTTCTGACAATGTGACTGCAATCAAACCTAAAGGGCTACTTAAACTACAATACGGTAGGATGAGTGCAATCTGACACATAACTCTTATGTACCTCTATTTATCCGACTGAATAAATTGCTCTCAGGCTATGATTTAACCTTGATGCATGTAGGATATAAATTTATGAGCTCCTGGAGTTGTCATTACTCTAGTACCTCTCATGCTCCGGCCTGTAGCTTTGCATCACCATCCTGCAGTACATACAGTACATCAAAATGATGCAGACCATTGGGCAAAGCAGTAATGGATGTCAAGTAGCAGATTACTTGGTAATGTGCTATTGATCGGCTACTGTCCTGTGCACATCATTGATTAAAGTAGCAGAGTGTGTGATCGTTGCATGTTTGAGTGGGATCTCAGGAAAAAAATAAAGATGCCCTCAGGGTGTGTGTGTGTGTGTGTGTGTGTGTGTGTGTGTGTGTGTGTGTGTGTGTGTGCGTGTGCGTGCATTGTATACTGCAATATTGATATTATACATAAAATAATGCAATATTGAAATTATAAATAAAATAACCAGATGGGAATATCGAATAATGTCAGATGGTAAAATCAAGGAACTTCATTACTAAATATTTATTACATTTATTTATTACATTACATCCAATATTGCCATGAAGCAGTCTTGCTCCTAATTTGCAATATTGCCTCCTGGGAACCAGATATATTAAATGGATAGTGTGGTGTGTACCACAGTGTAACCCGTATAGAAAGGTCACTGGCAGTTGACACATATGACAGTATATGTCTTTGTGTGTGGAAGCCCCCACCAGAGCAAATTGGTGTATGTAGCTAATGTGGCATACAAATAACATAATTCATATGAATCCATCAGAAACAATATACAGTTTTGTTGTTGTAATCATCTTTGTCTGTGTGTACATTACTTATATGCACTTGTGTGTTGAATGCAGGTAGGTGTATCTGAAGCATCACTTGTCATTTTACAACAATAAAAAGGCTCAGAGGAAGAAATTGTGAATGTAAGTAAAATTGAGATAACAGCTACAGTGATTAAATGAAAGGGAAAGAGGGAGTAGATTAGCTCAGTCTGTCCTTAGAGAGTGTCTGAGAGAGAGGAGCTGCCAGCGCTCTCTTCATCTTCCCCTCCTCCTCCATCAATGCTGCTCTGCTCTCATCTTGATCACACTCACCCTTAACATCCCATGGTTTCTCTTTCTTCTCTCTCTCTCTCTCTCTCTCTCTCTCCCCTAATTGACAATCCATGAACACAATGTAGTTTTCTTATTTTTGATGGGGTAAGAGGAAAAATCCCACTGCACAGTTTTAACGCACAGTAATCCCATTTCTTCTTGACTGCATGCTGTTGTCAGTCTCTCTGTGTAGATGTGGGTTTTATTCCAATGTGTTGTCTCTCGATTGTTCTGCTTTATGTTTTTCTCATATTTTACTGTGACTCTGGATAGGGGGCCATGTTGACTAGTAAACGCACCCTGTTTGTAGTAGAGATGTTCCGATACCAGTATCGGTATCGGCTCCAATACTGCCTAAAATGCTGGTATCGGTATCGGGAAGTACTGGAGTTTATACACCGATCCAATACCACGTAATAAAGCCCTAAAGAAAATCTACGTTAAAGTAGTTTATTTATGTTGTTTTTCCATTATAACTGACTGTCAAACTGCAGAATAAAAGAAGGTTCTGGGGCGTTCATTGTTCATGTTTCAGAAAGAGTTTAACCTGAGCCAGACTGACAACAAAGATAGAAATAATATCACATCCATACAGAGATAGTAGTATACAGCTGTTATACATCATATCATCCATACATTGATAGTAGTATACAGCTGTTATATATCATATCACATCCATACAGAGATAGTAGTATACAGCTGTTAAAACATAATAAAATATATGACACACTGGTGTCGGATCGGTACTCGGTATCGGCCGATACGCAAGTTCAGGTATCGGGAAGGAAAAAAATGGTATCGGACCATCTCTAGTCTCGAGTTTTCGGGTTCTAGTTAAGATACTTTACATTTTCTTTACCACCAAGGCCATGGCAAATACTTGCTTCTGATGTAACAAGTCTTTCAAATCAAACAACTAAATATGTTGTTTGTTAATGCCCTACAGAACAACACATATGAGCATTTGCTAGTGCCTTAAAATCTATAGGCACTAAAACAACTTAGTGGAAAGATCATTAAATTAGGGGTTAGGGGACCATCATTGTCATAGTTATAATAACCACTCGGTTAAGTTTAGGGAACAATCGAGGTCATAGTTAGAAGGAACCATCATCGACTGTGGGAAGACATTTTGTTGACCCATCGAGACATCATACAGCTACTTGAACGTAATTGCATGTATTATAGTTTTGTATCATTTGCTGAAACCAATATTTTTATTCTCTCTTCTGATTGGCTAGCAGGTGTGTGTGTTAAAGTTATACCATATATGAAAACCTACTGTTGTTTAATCATGGCAAAGAGTAACTGTTATTTGCCCTCAACAAATGTTCTACTCTGCAGTGTAGCCTCAGTCTGTCCTAAGGTTTCATCATCTGGATTTTCATAATGTAACAACCTTTTTCTGACCTTTGCACCTCACTATTAAGCTATTAAGTCCATTAAATTAGATGATCATAATAGAGGTAAACTATTGCAGATTATAGGCAAAAAAAAACAGCTAATGCATCATCTCTCTTATGTTGGTACATGTACTTGTACACAAGCTCAAGCAATGCAGAAATGTACAGGTACTTCACCCTGTAGAACTACTTGAAAGGTAATTATCAAGTTTTATATTTAACTCTAAACTCCACTGGTAGATAATGGAGAGGGGGCAGCATTGGAGTAATGTGCTCCCAGTCTTTTCTCTTTGTTACAACGTGAGCTGCAGTGTTTTGAGCCAGTTGAGGGCGAACTGCAGCTCCTTGGCTGAGGCAAGCATGTAGAGAATTACAGAAATCTAAGCATGAAAACACAAAAGCATGGATTAATTTCTCAGCCCTTTTGAAAGGAGGGAACATGTCTCATCCTAGAATTATTTCTTAACAGGAAAAAGCATGACTGAACAAGTTTGTTAATATGTGTGAATCAAGTCAGGCAGGAGTTAAGACAAGAAGTAAAAGGGACAGAAGCAGGTAGTCTGCCTGCTCTGATCTTATCATTCTCACTCCATTTTATTACATTATTTTTAGCAGCTGTCCCTTTTTGTTTTCCGTGGGGGGGGGAAGCTCATGGAAATCAGGGTGAATAGATGCTTTCAGTGTTTAGACAGTAATTTGATAAACTGGGATTCATAGGTCAGAAGAACTTAGCGGCAGATTTCAACTTGAACTGCAGCTTTATTGTTAGCAACAGGCACACCATAAGCTCAACAGTAAACCCACCTTGTATTGTATTCACATAGGTCACCAACTGTCACACAGCATCCCCCTAATCTGACTGCATTTGCTCATATGACTAATTGTCTAACAGGTGAGATGTGAAAACAATGGCTTTATTATGGAACACAATGAGGAGCACATTAACACTATTAAAAATGAAGGCACACACATAACATGAGACTTATGTTCATTAATCCTTTTCTACAATGCATGCTGGGAGGCTTCACTACACACTTACCCCCTGTAGTGCTACAAAAAGAGAGTAAAAGGTGCATCTATATTAATAAATAATAATAAATGAATAAACTCTGTCAGCTTCAGGAGTGATGTCCGTAACTGGCCCAAGAGCTATGATCAAACAGAAGTCAATGTATGAGGTAAATAATCTGTATTCCTGAATTCATTCTGAGGCTTGTGCTGCTCATCATTTACAATATACTGTACTGGTGACTTGTTTTGTCTCTTTTTTGCAAAATTTCATTTTATACAGATTGTGATAATTTACAAATACACCTGTATGCTGACGATACCATTTTATCCGATATTGCTAATTTTATTCAATTAGCCATTTACTTGATGAATGAAATAATCCTGTGGTTGGTGTTGGATTATGGTGTGTAATTTAACACATGCTGCTTTAATTCAGTTGGTTATTCTACTCAACGATTTATTTTCCATTCTTCACCTGCTGCGACGACTAGCTGCTGCTTCAGGAACCCTGCAGAAGTGATTTAGGAAAGACTTCCACTGATAGCACAGTGGAATAATCTGCAACACCGCATGCCCTCTGTTATTTCAAGACCATTCTCTGTATTTTTCCAGTATTGGCTTCTGTCATTCTTATTATTCTTAACTAAACCTGCATTCTGTTCTGTCGTAAATCTGTATTCTCAAAGGAGCACAAGATATGAAACATGCCTGTCCTAAATTGAAATATAAATCAATGACCATCACATTTCCGGGAGGTGGAGGAGAGAGAGCACATAATAGGTGTTGAAATGAAGTAACTGGAAGTAATTCCTTCTTTTCATGCGACAAGCATGCTTTACAAATCTTTGTACTATGCACAATGAACGATATCTAATTGTTGTTCCATTTCATTTATTCTGGAATAGTTTAGTTCATTGCACACATTGCTTCATGGATTGTGTGAGTATAATGGAGTGTGTGTAAATGTCCATGCACACCTAATTTCATGCAGTCATGAGTGTGTAGGTACATAATGTACATGTATAAAAAATTCTAAATTCTCAAGCTGTTAGACGTATTTTTCACATGATGATAATTTCAATAATGTATTTCTGTTGATAGGCCTACTTTCTCCTTAAAACATTCTACAGTGTGTGCAGGGTCCGAAATTGACACTCGCCAGTCGCCAGATGTGGGGGCGGGCCGACATGCACACACACAAACATTGGCGCACACACCAGACACCAGCCACTACCTTCTATTTACTGATAGTGTGGCGGGACAAGAATGGACCAGAATCAAATTGCAGTGAAAACCCACTAAGGTGGGCGCTTTATTTTTCTTTGTACAGCAAAATAAAGAGTGCAGCGGTGTAGCTCCCTTGTGGTGTGGCTAGTGTGCAGGGTTGGGTTAGGTCTTAGGGAATTCTGCTGGGTAGGCGAGGTGCAGTAGGGGAGCTCACCGGTGAAGTTGGGCAAGGAGGGGAGAGGAGACCTTGAGTTCCAGTGGAGATTGAAGAGACATCCGGCTCCCGTTGTCCTCGGCTTGATTTATGGGCTTTCTGGGTGCAGGAAACAGAGCAGTGGTTAGCTTGAGTGGCAAACGCAGACTCACTTGCCTTAGTTGGTGTGGATCCTTTTGTCCTGGCCTAACGAGGGCAAACGAGAGGCAGCTGGAGGCGGTGATTAGTGGTTGCCAGCCGTGGCTTGTTGTAGGCTGGCTTCTTGGCCATGTGCTTGTTTTGTCAAACACAATGGGAGATCTTTGAAGGCGTGTACCCGGCATGCCATTTGGCCACATTACCCCCCCCAGGTGTCAAGCCAGGTCGGTCAGGAGCTCTGAAGGAGACCAATGCAGACAAAAGTGAGAGTGCACAACGCTGACAAGAAGCAGTAGCCCACCCTGACCAGCAGCGGGACAACCCATCAGCGTTGCCATTGGCTGTGCCTGGACGATGCTCGACCGTGAAATGAAAGTCTTGGAGAGCCAGGAATCACCGGGTCACACGAGCGTTGGTGTCCTTTGCCTGGGCCATCCATTTGAGGGGAGCATGATCCGTCACCAGGGTGAACTTCCGGCCCAAAAGATAACGCAGTTCCAAGATCGCCCACTTGACAGCCAGGGCTTCGCTTTCCACAGCTGCATATTTCTTTTCGGCTGCGTTCAGCTTGCGGGACAGGTAAAGGACTGGGTGTTCTTCACCCTCATGCTCCTGTGACAGCACTGCCTCCAGACCGACATCAGATGCATCTGTGCAGAGCCGGAAAGGCTTAGAGAAGTCTGGGGCCCAGAGGACAGGCTCACGCGTCAGGGCCTCCTTAAGCCGGACAAACGCAGCTTCCTCAGCAGGACTCCAGCAGATCTTCTCTGGCCGTCCCTTCTTGGTCAGATCTGAGAGGATGGCAGCTGTAGATGAGAAGGAAGGGATAAAGCGCAGATAATACCCCGCCAACCCCAAAAACGCTCGTACCTGGCATTTGGTGGTGGGACGGGGAAAGTCTCGGACTGCAGTAACCTTTGCTTCTTGGGGCTTGATTAGACCTCGGCCTATCAAATATCCCAGGTAGCGGGCTTCAGTGAGGGCAGTTAGGCCCGCTTGGCGGAGGGCAGCAAGGACTTTCCTGAGCCTGGTGTTGTGTTCGGACCAGTCCTCTGCATGGATGACCACATTATCCAGGTAAGCAGCAGCATAGTCTCGGTGTGGTGCCAGGATCTGGTCCATCATCCTCTGGAAGGTGGCCGGAGCTCCATGGACACCAAATGGGAGTACTCTGTACTGCCAGTGACCACTACGGGTGCTAAAAGCAGTCTTCTGTTTGGCCTCTGGGCTCAAGGGTACTTGCCAATAACCCTTGGTCAAATCCAGAGTAGATATGAACCTTGCTCGGCCTAACCATTCCACCAGCTCGTCGACACGGGGATGGGGGTAGCTGTCAAAGCTTGAAACTTTGTTCAGTCGGCGGAAGTCATTACAGAATCTCCAGGAGCCATCTGGCTTCGGAACCAGCACTATGGGGTTTGACCAGGGGCTGTGAGATGACTCAATCACCCCAAGCTGGAGCATTTTCTGGACTTCCTCATCCACCGCTTGTTGTCTGGCTTCAGGGATTTGGTAGGGCTGTTGCCGAACAAGGGTCCCAGGGGGAGTGTGAATCTCATGCTGCACAATGTTAGTCCCGCCTGGGTTGGAAGAAAAAACATCCCGGTGTTGATCGATCAGCTCCCGGAGTTCCTGCAGTTGGGCAGGACTAAGCTCCTCACCACAGTGGACTGGGGGTTGGTCAGCATGGGCGCAGGCCGTCAGCAGAGGTACAGGCTCAATCCATCGTTTGAGTAAGTTGATGTGGTATGTCTGGACCGGATGTCGACGGCCTGGTTGTTGGACTCGGTAGTTGACAAGCCCTAGACATTCCACCACGGTGTAAGGACTTTGCCAGGTAGTGAGGAACTTACAAGATGTGGAGGGGATGAGGACCAATACCCGATCGCCGACCTGGAACTCCCGGGGTTGGGCTGGACGATTGAAGGTCTACTGTTGGGCCCGCTGGGCCTCCTCCATGTGGGAACGTACAAGCGGCATTAATCCGGTCTTGCATCTCCTTAACATGCTCAATGGTGGTACGGAAGGGTGACGGCTGCTGTTCCCAGGCCTCCCGGGCCACATCCAGAAGGCCCCTAGGCTGCCGTCCATACAGCAACTCGAAAGGGCTAAAGCCAGTTGACGCCTATGGAACCTCACGGATGGCAAAGAGAACACAAGGGAGGAGAAGGTCCCAGTTTCGTCCGTCGTCATCCACCACTCGTCGGAGCATTCTTTTCAGTGTTTGGTTGAGTCGCTCGACAAGCCCATCTGTCTGGGGGTGGTAGACAGAGGTGTGGAGGTGATGGACCTTCAGAAGAGTACACAGGGCTTTTGTCAAATGGGACATGAAAGGGGTACCTTGGTCAGTGAGGATGTCCTTTGGGATTCTGACGCGGCTAAAGAGCATGAAGAGCTCCCGAGCAATGTTCTTGGATGTGGCTTTACGCAGGGGCACAGCATCAGGATACCGAGTTGCATAGTCCACGATGACCAGGATATACTCGTGTCCACGACCAGATCTTGGGAGGGGGCCGACTAGGTCCATGCCAATACGCTCAAAAGGTACATCAATGATGGGAAGGGGAATGAGCGGACTTGGAGGTGGCATACGAGGAGAAGTGCGCTGACAAGTGGGGCAACGTTGGCAGAAATTCCTCACCTCAGCCGTCATCCCAGGCCAGTGGAACCGATCACTAATTTGGGCTTCTGTATTCTGGGCTCCCAGATGACCAGCCATTGGATGGGTATGAGCCAGGGTCATTACGGCGTCAACCTGCGTGTGTGGAACAACCAACAGGTCCCGACGTTCACCTCGGTGAACCGCACTGTAGTAGAGGAGCCCATTGTGCACCTTGAAATACTGATCTGGGAGGGTCCTAAGTCGCTGCTCACTTCGACTTGCAGGACCTGTCGCCAGGCATGTTTTAGTCGGTCGTGCCCAGGTGGCTGTTACTTCCCGGACATCCCCATGAACACAGGAGATGGGTAGCGTGACAGTTGGTCCAGGGGGTACTCCTTCCAAGACGTCCGGGCGAATCAGGGAGACAGTGCTTCCAGAGTCGAGTAGAGCTTGGACGGGTCAACCCTGAATGTGCACCCGACGGGTGGGAACCTGTGTTGGTTGGGAAGTATGGATAGCACAGCCAGCAAGCCATGTCCGGGGGGGGGGGGGGGATAACGAATGCCTGGATCTGTAGGCATGGGCTCATCTCTTGGTTGTGGTGGGCCACGTAGGTTGGTGAATGGTGGGGGAAGGACAAGGAGGGGGAATCCCTGCGTCACGTCTCTGGGACCTCATTGTTGGGGCACCTCGTTCACTGGGACCATCATGCATCAGGGCATTGGTAGCAATTGCTCGTTCTGTGGCGTCAGCCATCTGAGCAGGGTTTTCAGCAGCAGCCAGGCTCACAATACGGCGCGCTGACTTAGGGAGGGCACGTAAGAAGCGATCCATCGCTACTCGTTCTGTGATCTGCTGGGCATTCAGTCGATCTGGTTGAAGCCATCTCTGGGTAGTACGTATGAGGTTAGTCATTTGTACTTTAACAGGTATGTCAGGCAAGTAGGACCAGGACTGATACTGCTGGGCTGCTGCTACTGGAGAGAGACCGAGCCGGAGCAAAATTTCCTGTTTCAGGGTGTCATAGTTCCTTGCATCTGGCTAAGGCAAAGTCTTATAGGCTCGTTGCGCTTCACCCGTAAGGTATGGGGCAAGAATATCTGCCCAATTAGCACGAGGCCACCGTTCTCTGGTGGCAGTCTGTTCAAAGGTGTAGAGATATGCTTCCACATCATTGTCCACAGTGAGCTTTGTGGGGTGGGAGCGGGCGACATCATGAGCGGTTTGGGGGCCCAGAGCTCCACCGGGGTCTTGCATTCGCAGGAGTTGCTGAGTCAGGGCACCGAGGGCTGTTGTGATTTGCTGTGATTCCCGCTGGCCCTGGACGAGCGTCTGCAGGATAACTTGCATGGGGTCCCCCGCAGCTGCGGCCGCAGGACGGGAGGCTGTCTGTTGGGGTTGTGAAGCAGTTGGATCCATTCTTCTCATGCCCGCATTCTCCACCAGTGTGGCGGGACAAGAATGGACCAGAATCAAATTGCAGTGAAAACCCACTAAGGTGGGCGCTTAATAAAAAAAATAAAGAGTGCAGCGGTGTAGCTCCCTTGTGGCGTGGCTAGTGTGCAGGGTTGGGTTAGGTCTTGGGGAATTCTGCTGGGTAGGTAATCATTGGATGGGCTTTCTGGGTGCAGGAAACGGAGCAGTGGTTAGCTTGAGTGGCAAACACAGACTCACTTGCGTCCGGGAGGCTCTGACGCACTTTCTGCACTCCGTGTCTGTGGACAAGCTGTATAGGCTTGTACCGGTGTTGACGTTTTGTGCATTGTTGGACACATGCAGCCACTTTTTGTTGGCCGAGAACCACTGCTTTGCTCACCAATGGAATGGAATAAGTTTCTGCAAATGACAAAGATCATTTATTATAATATTGGCAAAAGAGTAAGAGAGTTAATAATGAAAGAGAAAGCAAATAATGATCATATTACAGGAATACAGTTACCTGATCTTCTCCTGTTGGAACTGTTGGATGCTCCCTTTGATATGGACCGAATCAATGTTCTTCTTCTGGAGAGTATGTGTTGATTTTATGTCACCTCTTCGATGTGCCTTCTAATGCCAATCCTGTAGCCTTCATCTAGTTGTTCAGAAATGCTAACTCTGCCAAAAAACATTAACTTCATGCTCTTATCAAGATGGCTGCGACTACTTTTATGACGTTTGCATTTTTCAGAGATGTTTTAGGTCTCTTACCCCCGTTGTTGTCCACAAAACCTCAGTGCCGACACTTTTAAATAAAAGACAGGGAAAGCAAAAAAAGGCATTGCTAACATCACATCCAGCCAGCCAACTCTGTTTCGCATAACAAGAGCGGGTGAAGCCCATGGTGAAGCCCCGGGTGTAGCTTTGTCCTCGGTCACTGGCATGCTGCTGGATTTGTAAATCGGGTTGGTCCGGTCGGAGATCCTTTATCCTCTTTTTTTCTTCCAGCAAATGCCTTGTTTTTTTAGGGCTGTCACATTAACGCATTAATCGCGATGCAATTAAGGGCCGAGCATAACGCGTTAATTTTTTTTAATCGCATTAATCGCATGCCGCCATTTATTAATTTATTTTCACTTCACTCGGCTTTGCGTCGTGCTACAGGCTACTATTTTGACCCTTTGCCGCACTTTGCCATACTTCCTCGTAACACATCCTGCTGCTGCAGGCTGCAGGCATGATGGAGAAAGACAGCAGCAACACAATCTGAATGGCATTTTCTATTTTCCAAAACTCCCAGACGGGTCGAAAGCCATATGCACATTGTGTAAAGCCGAATTAAAATATCACCGAAGCACGTCAAGCTTGAGCTACCACCTACAAGCTAAGCATAGTAGTACAGTTAACGTGACTCAGGTTGATGCTAGCAGACTCAGGCAAAGCACTATTTTGGAGAGTGCTACTTGCCGACCTGTGGATGAAACCAAATCCCAAAAAATGACTACAGCTCTTGCAAAATGGGTGGCAACTAACTGCAGACCTGTCAGCATCGTAGAAGACTCGGGTCTCAAAGACTACGGTTGGCATGTTCTGACCCGTCTTATACATTGCCGTCGAGGGGGGTAGTTTCACGCACGCACACAGCCTGTACGACAGGGAGAAAGCAGCCAAACTGGAACTGCTGCAAAGTGATGCAAGGTGATCACTGGACGTCAGTGAGTAATCAAAATTATTTAGGAGTTACTGCACACTATATTGACTCTAAATTCAAATGTGTGACTAGATTCACACATTTTTCTTTTGTTTACAGTAAATAAATAAATAATAAACAAATAAAAATCTTAAAATCAAGTTCATGAAGTCACTTTCTTTGCATTCATTTGATTCCCAATCAAGATACACTGGTAAGAATTGCTTTCCATTATTAATATGTACTTAAAAACAGTTCTGAAATGCAAAATAATAGAATTGCAATTAACTATAGAAATTCAGCGATTAATCAAATAATAAAAAAAGAATCGTTTGACAGCCCTAGTTTTTTTTGTAAATCAATGAATTTGGTTTAACTGCTGCCATTATCTCTACGAAAGTGATTTGTGTGATCTCAGCTTGCAAGGTTTTAGCAGAGTGACGGTATCGCCTGCCCGTTAAGACCAGCTTTAGATCACATGCTTGCCAAAAGTTCAAGGACTTACATAGATGTACATTTGTCCAGCGTCCCTCACCCATGGAACCGCATGAAACATCTTGTATTTACAAGGAAAATAGTTAACTGATTAAAACCAATATTTATTAAATGCTGAGGCGATTACTACCAGCTAGCACATCATATGAGTAAACTATTTTATTTGTTATTTTTATATTATTTTTGTGTTTAAGTATACATTTATTTTTCTGGAATTTTGATGAGGGCGGCGCCCTAGTGCCCTCTATTAACAAGCTATCACTGATCGTGCAGCCCTAGTCTCTAACTCAAAACTCAACATTTACCTTAAAAACAACTGGTCCAACTGGTGGTCTATGTTATATAGACCTGCTCCATGTCTATGGTACAGACATAATGACGGTATTGTGTTGAGAAACCTTATTGTCAGTGGCGATAGCATGTTTGTGGCATGTTTATAGATTTTCACCAACTCTATAGATGTGATTACTTTCAGGCAAGAGCTGAGGTCCGCCATTATTTATTACATAATTTGTATTGTATTAACTTTAACATTATTTTAACTGTCCAGTCTGATAACTAAACAAAGAACTTTTGACAATGTTGTAAATTGATTGTAAAAGAAGTGCAGGACAAAAGACTACAGCAGTGATTATTTATCACCAAAGATTTTACCACAATCGAGAAAACAAGAATCTCACATAAAATGTCACTTTGATTCATTGTTATCGAGATTTAAATTGCATCTGTCAAGGCTCTAAGCCAATTGAACTACATCTCTAATAATTCAACACACACACACACACACACACATACACGCCTTCGAGGTTCTCCCATAGATTCGGCTGCGGTGAAACTGATGGTTTTGTGCCTACGGCGGGTGTTGAGTGTGCAGCATGTTGGAGGAAATCTCTGGGATGCTTTGTTCACAAAAAGCAACTTGTCATTGGCTAATACACACACAAACTCACACACAGACAGATGGGCACACTGAGGCTGAGATGATTTATAGCCAGCCATGTCTAATGGATTGCTTTGGCACTTGAGAAATTATGAAAAGAAATTAATTAGCCTTTAGTGACCCTGCTGTCTATCTCCCTCTCTCTCTCTCTCTCTCTCTCTCTCTCTCTCTCTCTCTCTAAAACACACACCCAGTGACCCAGGCACTTGGCTGCTCACTTTGGATGTAATTACGGTGGTGGTAAATGGGCTGTGCTAACCTGTCACAGATTTAGCTTTACTAAATCATATGAAATTACCTGTTTGTGTCACATCATCGGTGCACCATGGTGCCATATTTAGTGACCTGACCATCATTAAAATATAAATAACGAAATATGTATTATTCAACATTCAGTGGTTGAATAACAACAAACATAATGCATGTGATTTATACTGTTTACATTTTTATATTGAATTATTTATTATTCATTCAAATCTTTTAAATAATGTACTGTATATTAATTACACTATAATGGATAATTACATTTAAAGGGATTATAATATAGTAATAGAGAGATAAGTGACTGACAAATATAAGGAAAGTAGAATTTAGAAATTAAAAACTATTAAAAAAAAGCATGCAGTCAAATGTATGAGACAAGAAAACACAATAAATAACGTAAATAAGAATTAAAACTAAAGATTACAAAAGGTCTTTACAAAAATAAGTGTTTTAACAAATGATAATAACCCTGACTGCCACAGAGCCCGCAACACTACTATGATGAAGGTAAACCAGTGAACGCCAATGCGAAAGAAACAAACGGAGAGTTAACAGCAGCTTTGTTCCCCCTCAGTGAGGATTCCGGTGAATCGCTGTTATTTTCTATCTCTCTTCTGGCTGAATTCACTCAAGTTTTTTGTTCTCTTGTCCTTCTGCCTCTCAGTATGTTCTTAATGGGTACAGGATGTACTGTAAAAGGACAATTTACTAGAAATGCTTTTTTTACTTGTGTGTCCTCTAACACATAAGAATCAAGACACAAATGAGCTAAAACAACATGTAGCCCCTTCATTTCAAATGGGATACCAGAAGGCAGTCTTTAAATTTGATTGATATTAGGCTTTGCATTTTTTGGCAAGTGTGCAGCTCAAACATAAGCGTCAAATTCCTGCCTCCTGAGCTCTGAAAACCAGCTGGCGTGAGACAGAGAAGAGTCCGCTAAAGTAGACGTGATAACGGTCCACTCCAAAATAAGTCACACACAGTTTTCTTCAGTTTCAGAGACCCACACACAAGCACACAGATTCACACAACCCGGTGATGTTTGTCTGTCTATATTTGTACGAGTGTGTAATTCTGAATGTGGAGAAGTATTCGATTAAGTCCCCTGCTATTTATCCTGACATACAAAAATCATCTCTTCTTTGAGATGATCTGCATGACTACAACCAGGAGAATCACTGCCTCCCTGGGTGACAGATAAGCAGATGGTGAGGACTGTGGGTGTGTTAGTTTCCCAAAATATGTTGGAAGTTTCCTGAAAAATGGCATCTTTTTACGAATATATTGTCTGAAGCTGTCACTTGGATATGGTAACAAGTCACTCTAAAAGGTCTCAGTGATCTGTTATTGCAAATTACTTCATAGTGTTTTACTTTGTTGTCTTTGTATGCACAGTTTTTTCATGTTTGCTTACTTCAAAATGGCTATAAACTATATTTTTATATTAATAATGGATCTAAAGACTACTCTTGTATGTAAAAGGGCAACACATATTAATATATACAGTGTATATATATATTATTTTTTTTACTTTCTTAAAAAGTATCGGTTCAGGCACCGTTAATTATGTATGCGATTAATTTCGATTAATTAATCACAGAGTATGTAATTAGATTATATTTTTTAATCGATTGACAGCCCTAATATATATATATATATATATAAAATATTACTCGATCTGCAGTTCCTCTTAGCCCTACGGGGCATTTTAACGTCTTTCAGTTAATTGTTTTGACTTTCTAGCCCGAAGCTTTGCTGTCTTGGTTTTTGGTCTTGGTTCTCACTGCTCTCACCAGCGTAGTTTTTGGCAGCAGTTTTCAGCAAAAACATTCTAAAAACCCACTGTGCACTACCTGCCCAGCATCAAACAGCAGACAGACTCAGCGACTAGCTGTTGAACCTAGTGGAGCATGTAGCAGCTAAAGAGACAGATATTTCCCTCAGTTGGAAGAGACCAAAAATAAAGCTAAGCTAAGAGAGTGAATGTTGGACAGGTAAACAGAAACACAATTTCAAATATGATCAAGTTAACCATATCAACTTCAAAGGTGATATGTCAATGTTGTGTTCACAACTTGTTTCCACTCCCCCCAAGTGGCCAAAAAAATCAATTACTGCAGGTTTAAGTCATACATGTACAGATTAAATATTCTTAGATGCAAGAAAGGTATGCAGGAATCTTCATTTTTATCATAGATCTGCTTACTTTTACAGTGCAAATTATCAATTATCTTGCAAGTAAAGCTTTTGAATTGAATTGAAGTGCAAGACTGATTGAGTAAAAATGGAGAGAGTGAGGTCAGTTTAAACAAAGGGGGTGAGTCAGAGAGCGAGAGACAAAGAGAGACAGAGGGAGGGTGAGAAACATGGAGGGATTATTAATGACTGTGTGTGGATTAGAGAGGAACGTTGAGGTCTGACACACCAGAATGTGATCTCGCTCTGGCTTAATGTCACTTTTCTGTCCTCCACTTCCTCTGGTCTGTTCTGCAGGTACACTCCAGCTACCAGCCCATATACGTTCACTCCTGTCACATTACTCACCTGCCTCACTGCTTGCCTCACCAAGCCCACACATGGAGATGTTCAGTGAGTGGTACTACGGTGGCCCTGAAGTGCAAATCACAAAAGCAAATAGAAAAACGCAACGGCAAATATGAAAACACGACAGCAAATATGAAAACACGACAGCAAACATGAAAACACGACAGCAAACACGACAGCAAACAGGAAAACACGACAGCAAATAGGAAAACACTTCAAGAAATCATAAAACAACAGCAAATCATAAAACACAACGGCAAATAGGAAAACACAACGGCAAATTGGAAAACACGACAGCAAATAGGAAAACACTTCAATAAATCATAAAACAACAGCAAATCATAAAACACAACGGCAAATAGGAAAACACAACGGCAAATTGGAAAACACGACAGCAAATATGAAAACACGACAGCAAATATAAAAACACGACAGCAAATTGGAAAACATGACAGCAAATAGGAAAACACGACAGCAAATATGCTGTCGTGTTTTCGTATTTGCTGTCGTGTTTTCGTATTTGCCGTTGTGTTTTATGATTTATTGAAGTGTTTTCCAATTTGCTGTCGTGTTTTTATATTTGCTGTCGTGTTTTCATATTTGCCTTTGTGTTTTCCTATTTGCCGTTGTGTTTTATGATTTGCTGTTGCGTTTTTCTATTTGCTGTTGTGATTTGCACTTCAGGGCCACCGTATGGTACAGTTGGCACACAAGACAATTTTTTTATAGATTTTCTACCTTGGATGCTGCAGCAAATCCAATGTCTTTTTCTCGCTGGCTGGAGATCATGAACACTGATTTCTTTCTAGATGAAGTAATTGTGCGATATAACTTAGGCTTACACACATTTATACACCAACCAAGCTTACTGTGTGTTAAGTGAAATGTGTGATCACCCCAGTAAAATTGCGCTGTGTGGATTTGACAAATACTTTACTTACCACCTCCTCTGTATCCATCTCTTTCTCCACCTCTCCTGCAGATCTGAGTTTGACCTGGACTATGACAGCTACCACGAGGACTACTATGACAGGTACTGTTAGAAAGCCACGCATGGTAGCTCACACACCTTATTGCTTGTCTGCGTGTCACACGAGGGTAAAGGAAGAGGCAAGAATGGATTCTTCATCCTTGCTGTCTCCAAAAGTCTCTGCTCCCCCTCGCTGTCTGCCACACAGCTGTCAGTCATCCTGTCTTTGCTTACAATGTTGTCTGTTACTACTAAACAGCCAGGAGCTCACTCGTCACACACATACACACAAATGCATTTTTTCTGTAAAGACACCCAGATTGTGGATTTCTAATGTGTGGTCCCATTTGAGCATCCTAAATCAGGCTTACTCTCAAATGACTCTGTGTTTAGCAGACATTTGCTTCAGCTGCATCCATGTGGTTAAAGATGTTGCTTTGAATTCTAGAAGCATTATATTAAGCATTTATAGCAGCATATAGCTCTAAATGACTATAGTACTGTATATTGAGTGTTAAATATCAATACAAGTGATCCATTGTTCACTCTGTTCAATTCACATCAGTGTGCTTTATAAAAATGAAAGCTAATAACTATATTTTGTGAAATGTTGCAAGATGAGACATTATTGGTACATACAGATATGTTGTTACCGTGTGTCTGTCTCAGTATGTTAACATTGAAGGAAAAACCTTCAAAAGCGCACTCTGTAGACCCAAACTAACAGAAAATCTATTTCTCTCATCTCTGCCTGAAAGCAAACAGAAAACTGCTTTCATTTACTGGAGTCTATACTTATAACCAAATTGAGGGTATAAGAAATAACTAGTACTGGACCAAAATAACCAGATGTTCACTGAAAGACTAAGAAAGCTAAAACCCTTCATATTTGAATGACTAGGCTTTTGTAGCTGACTAAATATGTTTTGTTTTTTTTCAATCTCGGAATTACTAAAACTGAAATGAAAATCACTGCCAAACATGGCAATCTCTGTTGTGAAAATGTCACAGTTTACAGGTAACTTTCTCAGGTTACAAGATTACGTTGTCAGTAAATTTGCAGTCTCTACCAGATGCCAGAACAGGATGACAACAACCATACATTAGGGTTACGAAATGCCCTTTAAAAACACTGAAATTGAGCATATTGTTTGGGATTGATCATGAACTCCGTTAGTTTGCAATATGTTTACCCTTCCCATGTTACTGCAAAATACACTCTTGTTCAGTGTACAGTTACAGTTAAGTGTAGTGGTTAGGTAGATGAGGTAGTTAGACTGAGAGTCGCTCAGAGTGGTTCTCTATTATTGGTCCTCCACTGAAATTGCATAGGGACCTTCCTACATCACCCAAGAAGTACTCATAAACACTCCACTCAGCACATCTGAATAAAAGTGCGGCAGTCACACACACACACACACACACACACAGAGAATATAGACCTCATTCCAGCGCCTTTCTTGCACATATCGATGCGTATGAGTATTAACTGTCATCTTTTCTTTTTCTTTTCTTTTTTTTGCATTGGGTTAGCTCGCTCTGCATTTTTCTGTCTTTGCTCAGGGGGGAACACTCACCACTGATTTTCAATTTGTTTTTAACACAGTGCATGATTATTCCTCATGCTGTTGGCTAGCACTACTGACAGCTGTGTGTGTGTGTGTGTGTGTGTGTGTGTGTGTGTGTGTGTGTGTGTGTGTGTGTGTGTGTGTGCATGTGCGTGTGTGTGTGTGTGTGTGGGGGGTGGGGGTGGAAGCGTATGTGTTCATATTTATGTGTGCACACGTGTGTGTGTGTGTGCGTGTGTGTTTCTGTTTTTGTTGTTTTGTGGAATATCAATATGTGGGAAAGAGAGAAATTACTTTTTGTCGCTGTCCTCTTGTGCGAACACGATAGAAAAGTGTCTTTCAACACACCGATAACAGCTCGAGCTGACAAAGCTGTTTTCCGTGTGGGGTCTAATCCATAGAGACAAACACTCCCTCTCACACACACTCACACACTTTTCTGTAAATCCTCACTAGTCTACAGTCTCTCATTGTCTGAGCTTCCATTCTCTGAGATGACACTTCAAAGCCAGTGTAACAACACATTGTCTGTTTATTATCTGCCCCTGCAAACTGCTCTAAAGGACTTTAAACTCCCATAAGTCTTTGCTCTCCGGGTCTCACCACACGGACCATGCTCAAAGCCTCTAATCTCGCACACTTATGGTGGCCTAAAACACTTCATCCTTATGTGACATTGTGTGTGTCATCATGTGTGTGTGTCTGTAGACTGAAGAACACAGTCTGTGCAGAAATCTCAGTATCAAGTAGAGAGGCTTTAGAGAATATAAGACAACAGAAGACAATAGAGAAAACTTTTCAGTAAGTCGGGCTGCGTCTGACTGACTGGCTAATAGCTCAATCAGTAAATCTACATTACCTTTCCACTCCCAACTCCTTGGAGATGGCAGCTTGCCTCCCTGTTGTTGGCTGGTTACATACAGCAGGAAAGCTGTTCACTGTCAATGGCTTTGCAGAAACCATTAAGGCTGTACTCAGACTGTCCTCGATCCAGATGTGTCCAAATTGAGATTAGATTGAGTTTATCAGAATGATCAAGATTTTGTTATCTGCAGGTCTGAAAAGCACTCAATTCAGTTCCCTCATAAAAAAGTCTAAGATTTAATTTGCAAAGGTCTTGATGTATTTTATATATTTTTTCTTTGTATGTGGTTGCGGGCTGTCGAGAGACATTATACATTGTGCGTACTGTACAGTAAGATATTGTTTTTTTTGTTTCAGCCAGCACCATTAGACCTAAAACAAACACTGTCAATACTGCTAGCTACAGCAGGAAGCTCATCGTCTTTTAATGGGCAAGTGTCAACTTTAGCAAAAAGTTCAAATAATTAAATATTAAAATTGGTGGTTAACTCATCCATCAATTTTCTGCCACTTATCTAGACCAAAGTCACGTTGATTAATTATACTATGAATTATAGTTATAAACACCTGAGAAGTACTGAAAACATTTACATAAATGTCAAAGAATTAATGTCCAGTAGATAATCGTAGGTCCAATTGTCCCTACGTCATTCTTTGAACGGTATGACCATTACATTTTATTCTATGTGGTATTAGAAAGGTCTTAAAAAGTCTAGTAAGTAAATTTAGTTTGGTGAACACAGCAGAAACCCTGGCTATACGTTTTGGTCATTTTTTGATCCAAATCTCTCTCTCAATGCTACATTTAAATAGAAACATTAGTAGAATAATTCATAGATTTGATTGGCCTAGTTGCTGTGTTTCACCTGGTCATTGTGTCCATGAGTGCTGAGGTCAAATGTGAGATCAAATCACTTTCTGCTGCAATCACGACATCACCTCTATTTCTATTGAACCATACATGCATGCACACATACACACGCAGTGTCGTTTCTGTAAGCACTATATAGAGTTTGACTACGATACACCCCCTGTCACCAGCACTGCTAGCGTGGGGGAGAGCTACTGATTGGCCCTGACAGAACCAATTACATTCAGTGACAGATAGAGACATGGAGCTGTCCACAAAGAGAAGGCAACACCAGCGCAAGAGAGACAGAAACAGAGATAGAAAGTAAAAGACAAAGGAACATAGAATATAAATATCCATATTTATCTATGATTGCTTGTACAGATTATTTTCTCTCAATGGCACATATTTCCTTTATTGCTTTTTCCCAGCTTGTTTCACCTTCTTGTTTGAGCTCGGGCTGGGTTTGCAAATGTTCAGCATGCTAATACAGTACCTGAGTTTCAACACTGACAAAACAATACATTACATCAATACTTTATGTTTATTGAACAATTTTATACATAAACATACATTCAAGTTGTTACAATATTTATTTTGTTTTAAATCTTCGATGCCTTATTTTAAGAAATATAAACATATTTTTCTACAGTACCCTTTCTTTTTCATGTAACTAAAGCCAAAGTTCGCAAATTTAAGTGTTGCCTAAAGACTAGCTAAATAAAATACAGTCTAAAATTGTCAGAAATTTGATTTAAATCACAAACTCCATCCTCATGCACAACCCTCTCATGCTTGTGAGCAGGCTCTCTTTCATCTTATTTCAGTCAAACACTTGGATTGCATAAAATCATAGTTAAAGGTGAGTTGTTTTAAAATGATATCTACTGAATTTCTAGGGTCTATGACTACCAGCGTGTGCCGGCATCCCTGTCTCCTCTGCCCCTGGGACCCAGTCTGGCCAAGCGATCCCGTTCCTCCTCCTACTCCTCCGGGCACAGACGCAGTCGAGACAGAACTCACTCCAGAAGCTCCAGAGCCCACTCCACTTCAACCACAGCCAAGTGTGAGTAATATGAATGGAGTAAGTCACAAAAAAGGTTGCATTAGATGCTGCAGATTTATACTGTTTGTCTAAAACTCAGGTAAGGGGAATGCCTCTCTGTATGAAGTGATAAATATAAAGCTTAGATCCAAAGATATTTTGCCTCTCATCTTTTCACTATAAAGCAGTCACAGACAAAATTAGCTATGTGTAGTTTACTAGAGTCACAGCACACAATTACTGGGTATTGAAGTTCAAACAGTCAACGGTTTCTTTTTCTGTGATGCTACAGTACAGTACTCTGATGAGAGAAACGATAATTAGCTGTATTCAAACCACAGCTCCATGACACCTAAATCTGAGCTTGAGTGGCAAATCAGAAATGCAAATTAATTCTGCACATGCTGCCCAGCCCAAGTAGTATAACATCAAATAATACCAATATGCCCTGATTTAATATTAAATACCCCAAATGGTTTACTTTGCAAGCACTTTTTTCTTTCTTTCATTGTCACATTGTTATAATAACATTTTAGGACATATGCTTATTTGCTTTCTTGCAGAGTTAGATGAGAAGATTAATACCACACTCATATATGTATCAGACTGTGAAGCTACAACCAAAAGCCAGCTACTTAGACTTGAAGCAGGGTGAAACAGATAGCCTTGCTTTGTCTAGGGCGGCTGTGGCTCAGGAGGTAGAGCGGGTCACACGGTTGGCGGTTTGATCCCGGGCTCCTCCTGTCTGCATGTTAAAGTGTCCTTGAGCGAGACCGTGAACCCCAAGTTGCTCCTGATGGGCAGGCCAGCACCTTACATGTCATCTCTTCCACCATTGGTGTGTGAATGAGAGGTAAATTGTAAAGTGTTTTGTCCAGTAACACAGAATGGTGCTATATAAATGCAGTCCATTTACTGTACATTTGTCGAAAGGAAAAAAGAAATTCACTTACCAGCACCTCTCTAAAGCTCACTAATTAACACATTAAATCTTGTTTGTTTATGTAAAAAACGACAAGTTGTGGTTTTATGGGGGGGGGTTATTATTTCTCAGTAACTTCCTGGAGTCTCTGCTGGTTGCCTGGCAACCTCACAGTCACGACAAGACCAAAGAAGTCACTGCGCCCAGTTTACAGATTTCACACTTCAGTTTTGGGTACTGATTAAACAAACAGGACATAATGTGTTACTCAGTGAGCTTTACAGGTGCTAGTAGGTGAATTTTGTTACCTTAGAACAGAGCCTTTTCCCCGTGTTTCCAGTCTTTTAGCTAAATTAAGCTAACCACCTGCTGAGGTAGCTTCTGGTATAAATCTTCTCATCTAACTCTATGCAAGAAAACAACTTAGTGCATTTTCCAATATGTCTAACTATTCCTTTAAAGCTCTCCCTAAAGAGATTTTCAGCTTGTGTAATTTCCTAATGTCCTTTACGAACTCTCTTCATCCCTGCAGTAGGCATGGAGGAGTTGCAGGTGATTAAAAAGGAGCTGACTCTGATAAAGACACAGATCGATGGGCTGCTTGACAGTCTTGACAGGATGGACCCACAGAGGAATGACCACAAAGGTGAGACACTCATTCACAAAGACAGTGTCGGCAGGTAGGTGCGAGATCGAATGATAGATAATCTATTCGCACATCAAAAACATTTTAAGGTGGACTCCGCTACTTTCAGATTTCTGCTTGATTAGCTCCACCAGTCACAACCCCAATCAAAATGATTCAGGATCTGTGCCGCAGGGGAAACTGGGGGATGGGAAGGCACTGCACCACCAGAGCCACTCCTATTTTACCTGACAAATCAGTTATTTCCCTCCAGTCAGGGATTTTTTTAAAGTTGAATGAAGGCCGATATCAACTGGAATGCGGGTGTCTGAATTTATGGTTGTGAGCAAATTATGGAACATGCTGAACAAACAGTGCGGTTGAAGGAACTGACTGATGAAGCCTCAGAAAACAGACAAATATCAAGGACTGAGAACAGCAGAGCAGTGTGCATGGAGAGAAGAACTGCTGCTGCCCTCATGTGGACATTTGAACACAACACAGTTCCTGCACCTGCCAAAAACAGCCAAAGAAAAGCACAGGGCAAAGCTTGATCATCCTTCCTACGGGAATTGGTTTTACTGGATTCTTAATTAAACTGAAACACAGTTTACACCACTCATTTGGTGTAGTCCACCCTCCTTTGAGCACTATATCTTCAGTGTATGCTAAATTAACATGTAGGCTACTACTTTGAATGACCTTGGACTAGCTTATTTAAAAGCACTCATCTTCATATTAAGTTATCTCCGGCTCTACTTGATTCCCCAGTTCCTCACTATCTAGCTCTGCTGTCTCTCGCTTCCCCCTCACTATCTCTTCATCTATCCTTCATCCTGTCACTCCCACTCTTGCTTTCTGCCTGTCATCTAGTGCAAAGTCCCCAATATTTTCATCTTTAGCCCACAGAAATGTATTTTCTTCACACTTCAAAGGAAACAGGACCTAATCTCCACACCTAAACTCCATGCGTGAATCTGTTTTATTCCTGTGTCGTAGGGTCTCCCCTGAGAGAGGACAGTCCAGCTGGCTCACCGTACGCTCTGTCTGCCAGCAGCCCCGAGCACTCCCTCTCCTCCCTCTCTCCACCCAGCTCCCGCCATCGAATCCACAGGGAAAAACCTGACCTGAGGGAGCCAGATGATGACCACCACACGGTAAATGCCTCTGAAGTTTGTCTGCACTTAATCAGGAATGACTTAAAAGTGCAGCTCCTCTTGCTTTTATTTTCCTGTTCTTGGTGATATTATTGAGATTCAAAATGGGTCAAAATGGTGTTGCAATTGTTGTTAAGTATGTCTGTCATGGCCCAATTTTGTTGATAAAAATATATTAATACACAGGAAAACTCAGTTTTCTCCGGAAATTCAAAACATCCAGAACAGATTTTAATTTTTAATTAATTACAGTTACATTATTTATACATTTATTTAAGAACATTTTTCTTTGGCTTTAAAATGACACAGACAAGATAACCATCTTTCTGTCCTGTGAGGCGAGTGGACGTGAAACAACTACAGAGACTCTACTACTGTAAAATCAATTTCTACTTGCACCATTCAGTTTTACTTAGTCATCGTGAGCTTGCAGGTCAATGAAATGTCTCTTTGTTTTGTTGCTCACTACCCTGTCTTTGTCTGTCTGTCTGTCTGTCGAAGATGAGCAACCGCAGCTCTGACCCCGAGGAAGAAATATGAGGGAGGAACATAAGAAGACATAGAAGACATGGGTTAAGTGCCAAACATGGAGGAAGAGAACAACAGACACCAAGCCAACACTCATATCAATGGCTCAACAGGGTGTAGCCTACATATCAGATAACACAATGCATTTAATTGTATCACAGCAGCTTGGTTCCTGTGACTTTTAAGTAAAACTAAAACACTGACACAAGTGACTGATAAAACCCAAGTACACATAGACAGAGTAATTATAAAGGACAACTGGAAGCACAGTGGCGAACTTAACTTTTCATTGGCCTAAGCAGGCATTCCAATTGAATTGTATGAGATGGTTTGCACCAATGCCAATGTTACAGTATTAATCTGAATATTTCAGTATTAATCCAAATGAGACAATAGGGTTATCTGATTAAAACCATGTAAGCATTTACCAATTTATCTTGTCCACATTAAAAGCTTTCTGAAACAGGCAGCACATGCCAGAATCAGACCAATTTAGGAATTAGGAATTAGGAAGGAACAATTTATGTGTGGTCTTATATCTTGAATTAGATAATGTACAAACATTATAGAACTGGGAATATTATTGAAGCAGTTGTACACAATGTTAACAGCTTACTTAAATATAATTACTTTCAGAATAAGGGTAAAACTGGCATATTGTGTGCATGTACTTTAATGCGGAATGAAAATCCCTTTCTGTGGATCACAAAGTATTTTGACTTGTGAAAGCAAAATAAATTGGTACACTTTCATATTTGATCTTTCAAGAAGGCTTTTTGTTGACGCTCAATTCACCTTTTCTATTTATTTTATTCTTCTATTAGAGTTTAGCTACTCAAAGTAAACCACAGTAATCTTTGAGAGATTGAATAGTCACACTGATCATTCTGCTAGTATGTCTTTTCTCTACTTTAAATGTATTAGAGGAATGTTACTACTCTCTTCCACCATGTATTTGGCACTTTTAAGACATGCAAATGCCCAAGTCAGGGTGTAATATTGTGTATTATTGTAAACTTTACTGTAATTGTTGAACTGTCTGATTTTAATCTTGCTGTAGGACTTCTCATATGTTTTTTTTTAAAAAGAAAACAATTATGTTATTCTTATGATGTTACATGTTTTTGTTTGCATTCTTCAGATTAGCCAAGTGGAAATACTCATTGTCACAGTAATAAAAGTATTTTCATATTGAGTATACATACAGTAGCCTACATGGGAGTGTGTCTTTATTCTGAGAGACCCAGATAGACAGAGTAAAAACTTGAAAGAAAAACTGTGGTAGAGAAATAGAATAAATAATGTGAAGAATCCATAGTTATCTTTAATTGATCAATTATAAAATCATGAAATGTTGGAAGCACTGCTTCAAAAGAGGACCACTTACAGTGTGCCACTAATCCAAAGTGTATAAGTCGTACAATAATAGAGTCCATCCCGAACAGAGGAATGCTGATAAATATGCTGTAAATATCACCTTGCATGCTAGAAGTCAGAGTGGACCGGCTAGATGTGATCACAGGTCTCTTTGAAGTCACAACAGCTCGTATCCTCTGTGCACGGATGGTTTGACCTTAGGTCAGTCTCATCCTCAGGGAAAATTGTGCACATTCTCATCCATTCCTGCCTGGTTAAGGATGATGCCATCAACACTGCCCAGACTGCAGCAGTTTCCACCTAGAGCAAGTTGTCCATTGCTGATGGGACTCCAAACTCCTGTGACAACAACATGGCAGCCAGGACAAAAATAGATTAAGAGATACATTTTCTGCAGACAGTTATTTAAAAATCGTCGTACTGTACCTAAGAAGAAAATAACTTGTTCAAAGTTATAATTTTTCATTAAGTTTTAATGTGTTTACAGGGCTGTGCTTTTCAGCATTTTGCTCCAAAAGATCCCTCATTTTTGAAAATATTACATTGAACACTTAATTTCATTAAAATTAGAGATTGGGGGGTGAAAGGAGGTATGACACACGCAACATGTCTGTCAGTGGAATAACTTGTGGAATGCAGGAAGTTGTAGGTTGTGTAGTGTTCATAAACCCAGCAGTCAAACATAACAGTCAGAAAATGAAAACAGACTTTGTTCCTTTTTATTCCATCAATTGTGCTCGTCTGCATGTGCTTCGGCCTCTGAGCAGTCCACTTTTATCATCCCTTTCCACTAAGTTCAAAGTGCTGAAAACATAGTGTGCACAACCAGTCTTCTGTTGACAAAAAGATAAGCACATGTGTACTGAATGTCATGCTTAATAGTGTGCACAACTGCAGGAGGACAATGTGACAAACATCTAATACTGTTTAATAAACCATAAAATTAGTTTGATTTGGTTAAAACTGCTGAGTTTGGATTTTATTCATCAGTGCACATGAGTGCATACAGGCTGCAGCAACTCAAGGGTCATATTGTGCCTGGAAATAAGGTAAGCACAAAATGTATAATACATATGTGAAGTGATAAATATTCAATATGTTGTATTGTACCGACGTACACTATTTTATAGCAACAACAGAAACTCTGTGGCTGAAGAGCTATTTTGTGAGAAGTGAGAGTCTACAACAGCAGTCAATAATTCAGTCACTGAAATAAAAAACATTTGATTTATTAATTGTTAAAATGTGGAATGTAAAATCTTATATCCAGGGTTTCTATTCATCAGTTAGATGTTAATAATAGTAATCAGCTTTTTGAGATAATTACATGACCTCTTATATGATTATTCTGAGGATTACTACATAACAAATCACAACGTGCATGTTCAATTTGCTCAATCCTTTTTTTCCCCAGGATTTCAAATTTCAATAGATGACAGACAAAACTATAAATCTGCAGAAATCAGCTTATGTGCAGGATTTTTTCTCTGCATTCCCAAATACCTCCAACATATTATTTGAATACATTATTTTAATTTGAATACATCCATATTTGATGGTTCTCCCTTTAAATGTCTAACTTTTCATTACTGATGAAGGAAGCAGAAAGCACAGTATTAAAATTAATATATACATCAAAATACTCCCATATTTCAACTTAGTTTTTGACATACCATTGTCTTAAAACTTTGAAAGAGCTGTGCTATATAAATTTAAGATAGGGTGTTAAATTGTGTATCTTCTCAAGTTGGAATAAACTGCCAAAGATAATTAAAAATCCTGTGAACTCAATGTTGCTTTAAGAAAAGTAGGCCGGCATGAATATTTTTATTTTATTTATCTTGTATTTAGCCAGAAAGGTCCCATTGAGATACAATATGTCTTCTTCAAGGGAGTCCTGGTCAGTATATGTATACAATCGTATGTTTTTGCCAGTAGTCAAAAAAGTATTCGTGGAATTTTTAATATTGTGGGCTAATGTGATTTCTTGAGATTTAAGTAGATCCATTTAAAGTCGTACTTCCTTGTTCTGTAGATCACAGCAATGGCAGGCTTGCCTAGTCCTCTGACCACCCATGTGCTGAACACTGCAATGGGTGTCCCTTGTTCAAACATGGCCCTCAGTCTCTATCGACAAGACCCTTCCACTAATGCCTGGAGTTTGATAACCACTGGGTAAAAAACTGAGAACAAAAGCCATATAGGCAAAATACCACATATAGTCACAAAGTTTGATTACAGGAAAATTTCAAATAACACTACTGGACAATGTATATTTTTATTCACCCATATTTTTTCTCAACAGGACCACTAATGCTGATGGACGTTGCCCAGGACTCATCACAAAACAAACATTTACTTCTGGTGTGTATAGAATGCGTTTTGAGACTGCTCAGTACTGGGAGAGTATAGGGGAGACCTGCTTTTACCCGTATGTTGAGGTGAGGAAAGGCTTAAAATGTTGTGTGTTGACATGTTGACCTCAGCTTTCATTCTTAGGCGTAATGCTGCTTTACGTTTGTAGGCGTTACCATATTTTTGTTACTAGATCAGTGAATTTGTATCCTCATTTAACCTGTCATATTCATGCTGTTAATAATCCAGAGACTATCAGTCAGTTGTTGATCTCTTTCATGTTTGGTGTTTTGCTGCAGATTGCCTTCACTATAAATGACCCAGGCCAAAAGTACCATGTCCCTCTACTCCTGAGTGGTTTCTCTTACAGTACATACAGAGGGAGCTAAAGATCAAGTGGGATGAACCTCCTGCAGCTACCTCCATCTGTCAGCTGTTGAACACATCACAGGCAGAGGCAACTCCACCAAGAACATTAATCTCAGCACCCTTACAGTCACACCTATTAACAAAACAATACCCCATTTGAATGATTCTTGCATTTAAATAATGATGTTATAATCAATAAAAGATATTTTGCAATTAAAGAACCATATTACTCATATAGACTACTTATTATGCTTCCATAATATGTATCACTTATTTAAACAGTTAAGACATACAGTGGCTCAATTAACCTATCAAATAAGAGGCCATGATAAAATCAAATGTGTATTTTATCAGCACACTCTCTCTGTACTTTATATGAAGTGAAACTGGTTAAAATTCACATTTTATATAAATAGCATTAAATAAGGTCTATTAGTATTACATATACACTGATTTTGAAAAGAAGACCTTAAAGTCAAATTCTGTCACACTTGGGGCCATCCCCATTCTCAACAGTATTAGGCTACTTATTGGTCAAAACATTGAATACATTGGCCTATAATACGAGACATCATTTATTTGTAATAAAATGAACATTTATTTAATTTCCAGAAATCTGTCCAGAAAGAGTATCCTACACCCCAAACAAACCTCGTTTTCTTATGTGATCCCTACTCCGTGCTCGATTGCTTTACCCTGGGTGTTGGATCGGTTTTTTCGATGTTGATTACATTCCCCTAAACTAGGTAGGGCCTTGCCACTGATGGGAGTTTAGGGTGCATTTTACTACGTTACCTCATCCCTTCTAAGTCTATTAGGTCCATCTTACTATTATACATAATAGTAAACCATGGCAGACGACGAATTAGATGCAATTAGGCGGCAAAGAATGGCGGAACTACAGGCAAAGCACGGGGTAAGGACAAAACATGAGCTGAAGCGTGTTTGCGGCCGCCTTAAAAGGAGATGCTGAGTTCACAATGCTGCTAGCTAATGTGGCTAAACCAGTCACCACAACTCAACTAGTTTAACTGTCACTCAGGGGATATACATAGCCCACTATTCAGAGCCATGCTCAGTGTAAATTAACCGTAATTTACTCAGTAGTTAGTTCGATAAATCACAGTTATAACCAACTCTCTCCAAGTCTGTCTCACTGGCACTGCGCACACCCCTCTGTGACAATGACCGTGTTAGCTGAGCAAAATTGATCAACGACTAATAAGACATGAACCTTAAGAGTGTTTCTGGCAAATTCAGTACATAACGTTAGTAGACTGGCGAGCAGTTGGGGTTGAGTATTTTCTTAGATTGTCCGTAAAATTAGATTTCGGTTTCCTAGCCACATAGGCTAATTACTGAAACATTAACATATAGCAAAAGGTAACTACTTTATCATATGGTGGCATCCTTTATAAATTAAATGTGAAAACCTGGATTTCTTGAAGAAGATTCCAATCATTGCAGTCCAGTAGTCAACTAACGTTAACTGAAACACACACATAATGCTCAGTAAAGTTACAAACCGACCGATGAATTGTCTGGGCCAATATTTAAGACGATATTATCGTATCACAAATCAACTGGTACCAGTAGATTTTGCCAGATTAATAAGACATTACAGTACAGAAAGACTAAAGATATATTTGAGGTGCTCAGGGCTCTTGATCCCATCCTTTCTTCAGCTTTCAGTTCTCGAACCAAACCAGAACACTTAACAGACTTAAAATCAGAATTGGCTATACTATATATATCTATCTATATATATATATATATATATATATATATATATATATATATATATATATATATAGTACCAGTCAAAAGTTTGGGCACACTTTCGAAAGCTTGTCCAAACTTTTGACTGGTACTGTATATGCATAAAAACTTTTCTGGGAATGTGCCAAATTCTTTTGAAAAATAGGATACCATGTGGGTATGGTTTTCTATGGACAACATTCTGATATATTTATAAAATAGAAGGAGAAGAAGAATGTATATGTATGTATTGTATCTGTTGTTGTGTTTGTACAATCCACCACTCTTATCAAAATATATAAAAAAAATAGGAACTAGAACTATAATAATATGAACAATCACTAAATGTTTTCAGAACGGTATCATAAAAGGTTGTAGGACATACGGTATTTCAAGCTGCAAACATATATGGATTAAAAGGTGAAACAGAAAAACAATACTGCAGCACATTATGATATCCATCAAGATTAAGATAGTGCTTATATATCTATATAGACATTAAGATATAAGACGAACTTCCTGATACAATGTGGATGGATGTTAACATTATCTTTTAAACTAAAATATAGTAAAACAGGATTTTTAGAGATGTCTCTTGGCTCCAACTGTGCTCCTTATTTTGAACCGTGCAGGTCTTCATGATTAGTGTCTCACATGAAAAACGTCATTGAAAAACTCAAATAATCAAGAATCATGAAGAATGTCATTTTGACAGTTATTAAGGTCATCTGTGAGGCCGTTACCAAGGGGAATATTGGACTGGCATTGAAATTGTTTCTTTTAGGTTATGCATCTTCTAGTTAGCTAAATGCAGAAATACAACCTATATGTGATGCTGCTGTCTCACATGTTCTTTCAGGATGCTTCAAATAATCAGCAGCAAGGCGAGGAGGCCAAACAAAGGTAAGATATGTTAATTAATTTAAAGCAGACACATTTAGTGATTAAATTGTACTTATGTACAGTACAGTTTCTTTATTACTTAAATAGAGTTTAAATTAAACAACACCTGTGTACTGAATTATCTTAAAACTATTGTGAGATGATTACTGTTACGGTTGCAGTATATTGGAAAGCAAAGTTAAAGCGTAACTCTCGCCAAAATGCAACCTAGGGTCTTTTTGTGAATGTACCCGAGTCAAACTTTTGTTTAAAAGCATATTTAGGACGGAATCGCCACTTTTAAGATTTACCGTATTTTAGTTTTTCGGTCAAATGGCCTTTTGAATGGGAGAGCTAGGGCCACTTTTATGCTAGCCTCAAAATAGCTATTTTTAAAACACTAAGAAGGCTCGACACAATATGAAACTTTGCTCAAAATATCACCAGGGTCTCTACACCTTAACGAAAGCATTGACAACATTGTTTGTCTACCCAGAGTTCACTAAAAAAGGTTTTGAACAACTCACCGTAGCTGTTGTTGTTTCCGGCTGCTACCACCTCGGCAGTCAAAACGAGTCGAAATGCGAATGAACGGACTCCATATGAGGCTCCTTTTTCAACTACGAGGTCAATATTGTTTTTCAATAACGACAAAACAAGAAATAATCCGTGCATTAATATGGAACTAAGCTTTAGGAGCTTTCCATCTTTACTCTCCTCCCTGTTATGTTGCATTTGGAAATCGATTGTTTTTGACTGATGAAATGGCTGCGCAGGAAACAACAAGAGCTACGGTGAGTTGTTCAAAACCTTTCTTTTTAGTAAACTCTGGGTACATAAACAATGTTGTCAATGCTTTCGTTAAGGTGTAGAGACCCTGGTCATACTTCGAGCAAAGTTTCATGTTGTGTCGAGCCTTCTTAGTGTTTTAAAAATAGCTATTATGAGGCTAGCATAAAAGTGGCCCTAGCACTCCCATTCAAAAGGCCATTTGACCGAAAAACTAAAATATGGTAAATCTTAATAGTGGCGATTCTGTCCTAAATATGCTTTTAAACGAAAGTTTGACTCGGGTACATTCACAAAAAGACCCTAGGTTGAATTTTGGCGAGAGTTGCGCTTTAAGAACACTTTATATAAAATGTTTTGATGGCTTGACAGTTTAATGTATGTATTTTTATGTTTTCCTTTTACTGGTCTCAGTCTTAGATCCAAACAGTAGTAGGTAGTGCTGATGGGGTAATATTGTTACTTTTTATTCACAGAGAAACAGACATGAGGAACTCTATATTGGCTCAAGTTCTCGACCAGTCTGCCCGTGCCAGATGTAAGTGTGCTCTCAGATTTATTGTTCAGCCTGTTGAAAGGAATCCCTTTAGAAATGAATCATGCTCTTGTAGACCAAAAAAGGATTATTTAAAATGTGTGATGATTAGGCTGTGATGTATACCTATACTGTAAATACCACTCACATGTAAACACAAGGTGGTAAAATCAATTTCTTTTTTTTTTCAGTGAGCAATCTTGCTTTGGTGAAGCCGGAGAAGGCCAATGCAGTTGAAAACTATCTCATTCAAATGGCTCGTTTTGGAAAATTGGGAGCAAAGGTAAAAAGACCTTGTTGTGCTTGGAGTACTGATGTTGTTAATATTCTTCCTAATGCCAGGAGTGCAATGAATAGATGTTTTCTTCTTTTGTCAGATTTCGGAGTCAGGCTTGATCGAGATTCTAGAAAAAGTCAGTCAGCAAACAGACAAGAAGACGACTGTCACAGTAAGTTCCATTAAAGGCCCTGACACACCAAGCCGACGGTCGGCGTCGGCTGAACAGCCAATTCATCTGATTGGCTGTTAGGGGTGTAAGAAAATATCGATACACTTGAGTATCGCGATATTTTATTTAGCAATACTGTATCGATTTTTATATAAAAAATATTCATGTAAGACAGTGGTTCATGTTTATGTTGTGTTTAAACCCCCTACCGCTAGATGGCTATGCTGAGACGCACCACAAGTGTCCTTGCCTAGCAGTGCCTAGCAGTGCCTAGCAGTGCCTAGCAGGGCCTGACTTTTTGCTATAAGCTAACAATGTAGCTATGGCTGAACTTTGGCCTACTTTAGCATGTAAAAATTTGCTCACTAAGAACCTGTGAACCACAATCCCAAACTGGCAGTTTGGTTTTCTGTGTACTGAATTGTTTACCTAAAGTAAACTTCTTTGACTTTTTCTAAAAATACTTTTAAAAAAATCCCAATATATTGCCTTACGCACAGTATCAAAATGCATTGCAATATATTGAATTGTGACCCATGTATCGTGATACGTATCGTATCGCCAGATTCTTGCCAATACACAACCCTATTGGCTGTTCAGCTTGGAAACAAGAGTGAGGAAAACAAACGACTGTAACAGGCACACCCATGGCTCCTTTCATTTTTCATCTCATCTAATCAATTCAATACAGATAGAGCTGTCAAAACGGGTCAAAAATTACGTTTGAATGTTCCTTCTAAAAACACACAGGTTCGAATTATTGGAATAACTATTTTTGCACATTATGTCCATAAGATGGCAAACATAACCTACGAGATATACATACCTACTTGTTTAGGCATATTTATTCCAGCAATAACATGTCTTTTAAAAGATCTCTACATACCTACACATTACAAAATTAACTAACATTAATAAACTAATATCATACACTGTGATATTTAATATAAAGACCGTAATAGACCTCTCTCTGCGCCCTCTGCATCGCTAAACAATTAACCCCAAAAACGTCACCTATATTTGATTCATTATCAGTCACTTCTTACCTCCATCTTACATCTTTATGCTCTGTACTTGTCAGTTCAACAGGCGGAAGGTGATGGACTCGGATGATGAGGATGATTACTAACTTTAAACGGGAGCCCAGGAACCGGCCAAGAAATCTGGAGAGGATATGCTTCACTGGGACTCTGATGCTATCGTTGACCTGTTAGCTGAATCTGGAATGCCACACTAGCTTCTGTGTGTCTTTGGAAACCACATTACCAAGAGGGAAGAACAAAGTGGAGTTGACATTGTGGGGGGATGTTGGGGGTAGAATACACACATTGTCAAATAAGGGGCTCTTTTGCGATCTCTTTTCAATCAAGTAGCTACTAATGTGCTCTGCTTGTGTTTTACCCCTGACTGCTCATGGCACTGTTTGACTCCTCTAGTCCGTTTTCAAGTTATTTGAAGTAGTTGCTCTCTTTTTCTTTATTTTCGCAATGTTTGACTTCTGTTCTTCAATCACAAGAAGCTAGACACAATGCAAAACGCACTGCTGCTGATGCATTATATCTAGACTGAATACAGTACATTGTTCTCTGGTCAGGGCCAGCATCCCATTAACTTTGGATGTTGCACTTGGATATTTTCTTTTTGCTGACGTATCTTAAAGGTTTACATAAAACAATTTAAAAAAAAAAAAGCCTTACATTTAAATGTTTGTTTTTCTAGTGAACCACTTCTAAAATGATTATTATATGAAAAAGTGTTCAACCATTTTGAAAAGGTTTATTTGTTTTTATAAAGATGATGTTCCTTGGGTCAAGGCACACAACTATCACGGTTGTGACTAGGCTCAAGTCAAGAACAGGAAATCATCACACTGTATCCTCATTAGCATAGAAAAGGTTGACTTACTGTTTCTTTATAAATGATTGACTATTTCTTCTGAATCAACAATTTCAAGAGTTAACAGATTGCCGAGTGTATCCAACTACTTTTAAAATAAAAAAACAACGGAGAAACGTGATCTAATTTTTTTTCTGTAAGAAATGCACTGAATCAAGTCCTAAAAGCAAGCTTTTTTCCACAATAACGGGTTGCATTGCCTTTATTAGTTAGCTGGAGTTAGCATGGCTTTACAGTCAACATTCATTTTTACAAACACGATAATTTAGTGATACTTTAATTCATGTTCATCATTGCTTTGCACTTATGTCTTGCTGCATCGCCAAGACAAACATCTGATTCTACAAAGAGTGACCTTATCACCATTGGTGGAAGAATTTTCAGATCTTTCATTAAATGCTCCATGACAAAAGTCCTGCATTGAAAAAGTTTACTTAATTAAAGGTAAAAGTACCTTAGTATTATCCACAACATGTACTTAACGTAAAGTCTATACTGCCATGTACGGCTTAGTTTAATGTATAGCAATGCATAGTTCATAAGGTACATTTCATTATGTACAATTTGCCTCTGAAATGTAATGGAGTAAAATGAAAAAAATAGTTACAAAATTGGAAATACTTAAGTATAATTACCTTAAAATTGTACTGAAGTACAGTACCAGAGTACTACAACATTTACACAGAATTTGAGATTTTCCTTGTAGGAAATGTACTTTTGATATAAAATTACAATATTTACAGTCAGATTTTTTTATTTAATTGTTTCATATTTATCATTTTATTCCTTAAGCTGTTACATGGATTTGGATTGAATTTTGTAATTCATATACATTTCGTATAGATAAGAATAGAACATGTAATAAACTATGGATGAACTAACCCTACCCCCTGTGGGATGGTCCCTGTCCTTGCCCCACTTTCGCACGACCGTGGTCAGATGATCTCTCATTGGCTATTCCGACTCTTTCATCAAAACGGCTCGACTCTGATTGGTCGCGGGGTTATCCACATGTCAACCCCAGCCAATCGGGAGACACCTCGAGGAAAAGCAAGGTACGGTTGTACAAGCGTTAGCTAGCTTAATTGTTACTGCTGCTAAACACAAGCAGGAGTTTGGTACAGTGTATTTCAGAGTGTTCAGGTAAAGTTTCCTCAATATAAACACCGGTTTACATACACAGCTCTAACTGGGGATAGTATGGACAAGTCAAACACAGTTACTTGCACCGCTCCTGTGAACATAGCTGTCATCAAATACTGTAAGTAACGTTAACGATATTACCTCGACTTATGCTTCAGGTGGTTTAGCTCTAGGACGCTAAGATATCTAAATCCTGTCTAACATCAAACAACAATAGCGTTACATGTATTTCTTGTATGGTGACTTGTGTATCATGTAATACTGGGCATTAAATGGGTGGATTAAGTGTCGAGCATCTTCAAGTCTGCTTCAATCTAATAATACTTCAGTTGTGCACTTTGTATAAAACTTACTTTTCAGGGGGAAAGAGAGATGAAGAATTAATTCTACCCATTAACTCATCGTTGAGCGTCACATTGCATCAAGACCAGGTATTTAAGTAAACAGCAATGTCATCAATCAGACTATGAAACAGTTATCTTTATCAAGTGTTGTTGCTCCTGTCCAGAGCAGCTATAACGTCTGGGTTTTCCTGCCACCTGCGGACGGTTTTGGCCTCCCTGTCGTCCAATAATACCTGCGAATGGACACATTGTCGGCTATTTACCCTTTAAAGACTCTATTAATAAAAGTGAAGAGAGGGGGGGATATTTTCTCAAAAGCCCCGAATTCTTTTAGGTTTTTAAAGAAATCAAATATGATTGAGTAAATATTCTTCTGTTTGCCTACTATTCAGTTCAGAGTATTGAAGATCCCATTTACTCGGCATTGTTGGGGTTCCTTGATTTGCAACTAGAGCAGCCCATATTACTATTGCATTTCGATTCAAATGTAGCAGGTTTGTCAGCTAAACATTCATTCTGTGAAATGTACTGCAGCATAGTATAACAAACATAGGTTTTAAGATTAATAATGCTGTTTATTTCATATTCCTACCTTACCTGTGTTATGTACCTCAAAAATAGTAACATCTCACTTTTTAGGTGGCAGGAGTGAAACTTTGTCATTCTCAACATTTCAAAATGTTAAAGACAGTTGTAGAACAATTAGATACAAAATAGGATGTAGGCTCTACGAGATGATTTTTTTTCCTTGGCAACTATCATGTTTTCCCTAAATGATGTATAGATTTTTAGGCATTCTATTATCAAATGGCTTGATAAATAGTTCATATAGCTGCTGTAAATGGAAAAAAAATCTCCTAAGTTTGTGCTGAGCCCAGAATGTTTACAACATCTGGCTCTGACCCTGGTCACTTGTGCTATGTCATGCATTTTGTAGTGAGAAACTTTGTAGCAGAGCTGGCGTTAGAATATAGTGTCAACATTTGTGTGACATTGTCGCTGTAAAAGATTTCTTTGAAATATGTAATTGAAACATAGCAAGATAGTACAAATGCATGATTCTGATTGTAGAAAGTATTAACCTTTTCGTTGAATTGTGCCTGGATAATGGGTAGCATACATGTTGTCATTTATGATGTGCAGATCTTGAGGCTAAAGTTTTCTAATCTGGCTTTGTATCAGTGATTAGATGTCTACAATTTGATATAGATCTGTGTTGTCTTCCTCCTTCTATTCAGCTGAAAACAACTACAACAGTTGCAACCAGCAGATCATTTCAGGAAGATCGAATATGGCTAAATGGCAAAGAGGAGGACATAACCCATCCTAGACTACAGTCCTGTCTGAGAGAGAGTGAGTCCTGTCTGTTTTATTTTTCCTCTTAAAAAGCACACAGAGGACAACAACTGTGAGTTTGAGAGAGCGCAGACCACCATATCCTTTTTCTGTGTGTTCTGTATTTAGTTCGACGACTAGCAAGGAAGAGAAGTAATGACGGGGACCCCGCTTTGGATTCAACTTGTTTGTCTCACAAAGTCCACATCTGCTCTGTGAACAACTTCCCCACTGCTGCCGGGCTCGCCTCCTCAGCTGCTGGATTCGCTTGTCTAGGTGAGAATGTGCCCTACACTGATGCCACTAGAGTACTCATTTTATTGGAAGCTCAACAGCTGATCTTAGAATGACAACAGTTCAAACTTGTGTGCCCATTCTTCAATAAAACATGTCTATCTGACATTTGATACATTTCCATTTTACCCAGTCTCTTCTGCTCTTAGTCCCTCTTTCTTCATTGCGTTGCAGTTTACACTCTGGCTCGGGTGTTTGGCGTAGAAGGGGAGTTGTCGGCCATTGCTCGGCAAGGCTCAGGCAGCGCATGCCGTAGTATGTATGGAGGGTTCGTCCAATGGATCATGGGACAGAAAGACGATGGCAAGGACAGTCTAGCCCAGCAGGTGGAGCCGGAGACTCATTGGCCTGAGCTCAGAGTCCTTGTACTAGTGGTAAGTCAGTCTGTGTGTGTTTGAGAGAGAGACAAAGGAAAAAAAAAAAAAAAAAGTATGTGAGTCAGTTATGTCTTGGCACATTCATGCTCTATTGTGAAAGTCACATACTATTTTTTACTTCTATAAATGGCAATATATTGTGCAACATGGAGAGCAAGCATCTTTACTAGTGCACACAATGCACACTTTAATTGAAAAAAGTAAAATGTTATATCAATCAATGCACTTTTTCACAGGCCAGTGCTGAGAGGAAGCCGGTGGGCAGCACCTCTGGGATGCAAACCAGTGTGCAAACAAGCTGTCTCTTAAAGGTACTTTGTTCACTTACATTATTCAGTGCACTCATATTACTGTCAATACTGTTGGGGCAAGTAGTTCATTTACACTGTATTTAAAGCTAACTTGTTGTTACTCACAAGAGGGTCTATGTCACCTTTTTCTGTGTGTGCAGCACCGGGCCGAGTCTGTCGTCCCAGGCCGGATGGCAGAGATGATTGAAGCAGTGCAAAGAAAGGACTTTGCTGCATTTGCTGAACTAACCATGAAGGACAGTAACCAGTTCCATGCAACCTGCCTTGACACATACCCTCCCATCTTCTACCTCAACAGTGTGTCTCAACAGGTTATCAATTTGGTGCATCGGTATAACAGACACTACGGGGAGACAAGGGTGAGAAACTTTATACTTCTGTATCTCAGAATAGCAGAACATATCAATGTAGTTGTCCTTCTGGTGTAGTGTTGGACAGCTGTGTATTTACCTTTTACCTTCTTTTTTTTTATACTTGTAACTGCATTATTACGCAACAATGGCACAACTCTGACAATTAAAGAAAGCAAATCAAATTTAGCCTGCATAAAGAAATACAGTAATAAATGGAAACTGCTTTAAAGGTTAGAGAATCATTCAAACAAAATGGAAAATAGCAGTTATACAGTACATGATTTGTAGTTAATAGAGCTAAAACATGTAAACTACAAACATAATTAAAGAGTTCTTCAGATCGTTTGTGGCAGTGTGTATGTCTTATAAAAATGTACTCCATACATCATGTATAACTGTAGCCACCTCACTTTTGTATCACTGCTATTAAGTGGATGCTCTTTCTTTCTTGTGTTAGAAATGTGCTTCCGTTCATGCAGTTGAATTTCTGAGATGGTGTAATGAAGATGTGAAACTTGTGGGGTGGTTTTCAAGCTCTTTATGTGACGGTCACGGTCTGTTTGTTCCCTTCTAGTTGGCCTACACATTTGATGCAGGACCAAACGCTGTGATCTACACTCTACAGCAGCATGTTCCTGAGTTTGTTCAGGCCGTTGAACATTTCTTCCCCCCAGAGACAAACAGAGGACAGTGAGTTGACAGTTAACATACTTAATTTGCTTTAGCTCTGCATAATATGACTGACATACAAACTAATTCATTCATCTAAAAATGTGATTTATATACATAAATACACAATGATATATGGGTGTTTTTTTTGTGGCTCCTTTACACTTTTGTTTATTAAGGTGTATTTGCTTTCAGCCTCTTTGAAATGAGTCATTACATTTTTCTATCTCTGCAGGTTTATTACGGGTCTTCCAGTTAACCGTGTTGCTCTTTCTGAGGAGCTGAAACAGGCAGTTGGTCTAGAGCCCATGCCAAAGGGAATAAGCTACATTATTAGTACCAAGGTACACATATACACACAGATGTTATCACTCTGTAGCTCAGTTGTTTTTATCAGTTCACTTTAAACAGCAACTGAAAATCAATGTTATCTGTTTTTGATTTAAATGTCTTGGTGTGTCTATCTCAAAGCTGCACATTATACAGTAGAAAATGTCATGTATAATTGTCAGATTGCGAGACACCTTCGATTTATGTCAACATTTTCTTTTAACATTTCCCTTTAACGCAACTTTGTGTTGCACTACTTCAGTTGGAAATTGTGGCACATATTGTGCTATACAGTAGTTCCTCTGCTTCACGGAGTCTTTGACCTTTTGAATGTTTTATTAAACAGGTTTAGACTTTATTAGAACAAGCTTGTAAAATTGCATTTTTACATGTTAACCCACAGACAGACTTACGGACGATAAATTATTTTGTATAATGATCTTTTCTCGTTTTATGTTTAAGGCTGGACCAGGCCCTTGTGTTGTGGAGGATCCCACTCAGCATTTACTTGGATCTGATGGGTTGCCTAAGAAAACGGTGTGATGCCCTGCAGCCCAAAATGGACAAAGTTCCACTGAGCAATAATGAAGCCAATTCAGCAGAGATCAAATCTGCAGTTAGTCAAATGTAACTAGGTTTTTACAATCACAGCAACAGCAGATACCTTCCTTACAGTTGTGTACAGTTGTGTTTATATGTCGGCCTTTAATTATCAAACTACTGGTGTGCCTCTCCTCAGCTCTTTATTGCTCATTTCTCAGTACCTACAAGTGAATACTGTTTCAGAGGTATTTGACTTACCTGTTTAGTCGTAGACATGAGCATGTGCTCCACTTTCAAGCGGTAAATAAATGAACATGCTGGCATTGCTCAAAGGCACTGCCAATGTGCACTGAACCATAAATACAGTTTAGAACCGCAGCTGCAGTGTGCTCTCTGCCCTATCTGAGTACATGCTTATGTCTATAAGGTTTTTAATTTATGTATGTATCAATGTATTTAAGGAGGGAGTTATAATTATCGTCACTTTATTGTGTTTTCATTTTTCATCTTGTGAAAACATAATTTCAGACTTACTACAATACATACGTAAATGATGTCAATTTTATTCTGTAACATTAAATAAAATATATTTTAGTCAATATAATTGTTTATTGTTTTGTTTTTTGACATTTACAGATTCAAGCTTTTTTTTCAAGTAAAACCTGCTTTGGTCAACAATCTCTTCTACAAGTGAGAAGACAACAGCTGAAAAGCTGGTTCGACTCGCCCTGCAGCCCTTTGCTGCATGTCATTCACCCTCTCACTCCCCTTTCATGTCTTAAGCTGTCCTATATACATAAATGCCTAAAATAATCTTAAATTTTTTTTTTTAAATACCTATGCACAGTGACCAGTACCAACCAATGTATTCACCATTGTGTTTAAGATCTTTAAAATCAGGCAGAGACCAAATCTCTTAATTTGAAGTATTATTGAAGGCTACTCCAAGTGAAGGGAGCAGAGCACATAAAAGCTTTCTTTCCCAGTTCAGTCTGTGCACTTGGAACAGACAACCATGACCATATCTTATGATCTTAGACTGTAACTACAGTTAGATTTCTATGCATCAAAGTGCACATGTATAATGGGAGTTTACCCAGAATGGCTTTATAGATGAATAAGTACCATTCTGAGCCTATGAGAGTAAAGCATACAATGATGAGTGAGGGTTTTACAGTTTGTAACAAATCTCAGTGCACTGTAATATGCAGTATTTAACGTGCAAACAACAATATGTAGCCCAGCAAGCACTACAAATGTGCTTTAACCCTTGTGTTGTCTTCCCATCAGCTAATGTCAGAATTGACCCAGTCAAGTATACATTATCACCCAATTCTGTGTTATATCGTCTTAGCCAACTTCATTCCAACATATCACTGCTAGTTTTACACTTATTTTTGGAATTCATGGTCAATAAACCTAATTCATATTAAATTATGCCTAATTTTTTAGTTAAAAAGAAATTATGAATTAGCTAGTAGTTAAGATCAGAGGAACGTATGTTGATGCATAATTACAGCCTGTTTCGGTACGACGGAGCATTAGGGCCACATCAAAGGAAAAATAAGGAGGAAGATATTTTTTTTTATTTTGCATTTCGAGAATAAAGTCAACATGACGAGAATAAAGTTGAACTATACCATTTCGAGAATAATGTCGAAATGTCGAGAATAAATTCAACTCCTTTATCACTTAATCACATTAGAGTGACTGTCCGCCATGCCAGCTGCTATGTAGGCAGCATCATAGATATGGGTTACATCCTTGGAGTGCCGCGCTCGCCTGAGCGCCACTCCTTCAGGATCATCTTATTGTGTATTGTGATACAACATATCCTCTCTGTATTGCACGTAGGTGTAACCATCGATACCCTTGCATCTGTCCATTACAAGCTATTTCAGTTTGCAGGAATACGGCCACCCTCTTCCAAGTTTGTGTGGTTTCTCCTTCTGAAGAGACGCAATTTTCGGCACAATCTCTTCAAAGTCCTAATACTTATCGCCATACTGTGTTTATGCGCTAAAAGAGAAAGAGTTCATGCACTTTGTAGAATACTATAGGTAAAGTTAGTAGTTTGGTTTATTCTCAAAAGTCCGACTTGATTCTTGAAATATCAAGTTTTTTCTCGACATGTCGACTTTATTCTCGAAAAAGTATTTCAACTTTATTCTCGTCATGTTGACTTTATTCTCGACATTTCGACTTTATTCTCGACATTTCGACTTTATTCTCAAAATACAAAATAAATAAAACATCTTCCTCCTTATTTTTTTTCCCTTGATGTGGCTATCCATGTTATTTTTGGGCAATTTAGTCGCAAGAAACCCAGATTTTTTTATATAAAAACTTTGAAAACGAGTCAAATTTGGCCCGAGGACAACACAAGGGTTAAAAATCACTTATGAACCAACTATGAAAACATGAGATCCTTCATCTATGGCAAACAGACGTCGTTGAAGAGATTTGTTCATAAAAACGTTATGACCTCCTTAAAACAATTAGCAAGATGTGTAAATAAGATTCACGTACGGTACTGCCCGTTTTATAATTATTTTCACCTGTCTTGTGATTGGTTAGCCCCTCCTCCCACTGTATTCACTACAGTATTCGGAAATGACGACTGAAACGGGGATTGGGTAACGTACGCCCTGCCTACCAGCGTACACACACACCTCACATCTCATAAATACATTTTCTTCCTTGTAGAAGCAGCCAAAGCTGTGTTTCTGTGTAGTGAGTTCCAGCAGTTTGCAGAGGGCTGTTTAAGTGAACGCAATGGGGAAAATAGAGTGGGCGATGTGGGCCAATGAGCAGGCTCTGGCTTCAGGACTCAGTGAGTACGAAAACTGAGGTTCATAGAACTTTTACAGGAAATTGTGTTTTTTTTAGCTACCTTTACTAGTTTTTTTTTATGCTACATATTTATTTTTGATACATTTATTTTTACAGAATTATAACATTAGCTCAATCAACTGTAAAGTCATGCCTGTTTTAAATAGAAATGAAACCGCATTTCAGAGCCAAGTCGATGTACAATTTAACAATGGTCTGTCTCTTTGAGTGAAATCATAAAAAAAAGTATGTTGTTTGTTAATAGTTTTAATGTTATCTTCCTTCTTTCAGTTCTCCTCACTGGAGGCATTGTGGGGGTGGCTGGACAGTTCAGAGGCTGGCCGTTTGCTGCTTATGCTGTGTATCCTATCATACTTTGCATAAACCAGAACAATAGAGTTTGATCTAAAGAAGTGACACTCAAGTTGTCTCTTTGTGTAAATGTTCACTATCCAGTTCCCAGAGTCCCACTTTAACAGATCTACTATCAATAATGTGACATTTATTTACCAAAACGGAAGTCTGTGCAAAAGGAAATTTTAAACTATATACCTTGCTGCTGTTTTTCACCCTTTATATGACAGCCTTTTAGTATAATTGCATGCTGTGTAAGAATTCATAACTCAAAAGCCTAAAAGTAAAAATGTGATATAGGAAGTTGAGTAAATTAAAGCCAGTACCGGCATTTACTTTTGCCAAGTTAACTTTCAAACCTGGCCTAATATTCTATTTAACCAATATATAATTCTCAAATGTGTCTGCTTAGGGTATATCTGGATACATGAATCATTATAGTTTTTCATTAGTGAAAACACAACATAGAAGTAGTTTTTTCATTTGATATTCTTAACCTATTCTGTGTATATTCTCTTTTATATTAGAAACAATCAGTCCATCGTGTTCAACACCTACTGAACCTGCTCATGGTCACAGCTGTTCATTTAAACCAGCTTTTATGTCCTATCATAGTCATTATTTGGCTTAGTGAACCTTGTGAGATGAAACAGCCTTGACAGATAACTAGTGCTGCTGGGGTGTTTGTGTGTCTACTTGAGTACCCCAGAAGCAAGAGGGCCAAGGGCACAAGTGTAGAGAGAACGTAAGTGATATAATTTTCATTAAATATTTTTTCATCAACATGTAGGCTGTACTTTATTGGGGTTCTGTGATGATTGTCAGTGAAACTTATTGCTCCCTCCTGTCTTTTGTTTTCCCTCAGGGGCCAGTACTGCTTCACCGTGTGTGTGAAATCCTTTGGGCCATTGACAAGGAACTATTATGTTAGAGCTTTTATACATGCTGCGTGAGTTCATTATATCACCTTTGCTAGACAGCATTCCTCTCATTCAAAGTCAGTCCCTCCAACATGAGACAAATGACTTGTCATTATAGCATTTGAGCCTCACAATCCCTTTCTCTCTTTGGTAGAATCTGTGTACCTGGAGGTTTTATGCTTGCAACTGTCCTCGGGTGTGTCTGCCTCGGCATTGCTAGCCTCATCTACCTTGCAGTAAGTTGGCAGCTTTTACCACATGAAGTGGCCAGCTGACAGAAACAAGGAAATGGCAACAAGGAAGAGATTGTTTCATTACTGGTACCTCTGTTGAGACATAGCCCTGCACTTATGAAATCTGACTAGGGGTGTGCCTGAATTCTTCAACAGTACTAGATGTGGCAACCAACGTTTTAAAGCTTTCCAGGCTGCACAGTTTATCTAATTATAATTATGCTTAACTTAATCTTACTCTAGCCAACTATTACTAACTTGTATTCTTTGTCATTTTCTTGCTTTCTAGGCAGCTATCCGAGGTGAACACTGGGAGCCCATTCTTCCACAGAAGGAGACGACTCGAAAGACTGACGCAGTCAGCGTGAGGAATCCTCCGGAGATGCCACCACCGAGACCCCCCCCTGAGGTGCGCAGGAAACGGGTAGACGACCTGGAGGGAGCAGCCTATGACAACCCCATCCCTGTTAGCGACAAATGAATAGTGAAGCTAGTGACTGGACTACATGTTGGGTCCACACCATACCTCAACCTGCAGAGAAATACTTTGAAAACAGAGAAAAATGTTTCTTAGAGAGAACTGAGAATTCAAAGGAAGATGGGTAAAGTGAATTTTACTTTTGAACAAAAAGACATGCCAGAGAAGATACAAAAGTTGTCAAGTCAAAGTAGGTGATGTAGATATTTTCTACTGTTATGCAAACCAACTTATGCAACTTGTAACATCCAAGTGAAAGATATAACACCAACATGTCAGAAAAAAATATAAAAAACATAATCACTGAGTTGGAAAAAGGATCACCCCCTTGTTTCAGTATTTTGTTGAACCACCTTTTGCTTTAATTACAGCCTTTAGTCTGTTGGGATATGTCTCTACTAACTTTGCACATCTAGACGTTGCAATATTTGACCACTCTTCTTTGCAGAACTGCTCAAGTTCAGTTAAATTTGAAGGTGACCGTTTGTGGACTGCTGTCTTCAGGTCATTCCACAGATTTTCAATGGGGTTTAAGTCTGGGCTCTGACTAGGCCATGCAAGGACATTCACCTTTTTCTCCTTCAGTTTTGCTGTGTGCTTTGGGTCATTGTTATGTTGGAAGGTAAATCTTCTTCCCATTGACAACTTTCTGGCAGAGAGCAGCAGATTCTCCTCAATAATTTGACAGTATTTTGCCCCATCCATTTTTCCTTCTATCCTGACAAGTGCTCCAGTCCCTGCTGCAGAGAAACAACCCCATAGCATGATATTACCACCTCCATGCTTTACTGTAGGAATAGTGTTATTTGGATGGTGAGCTGTATTGGATTTTCGCCAGACATATTGTTTGTAATTCAATTTTAGTCTCATCTGACCATAACACTTTTTTCCACGTGGCCTTAGAATCTTCAAGGTGCGTTTTGGCAAAGCTCAGTCGTGACTGCATGTGGCCTTTCTTGAGGAGTGGCTTTTTTCTTGCAACCCTCCCATACAAGCCACATTTGTGGAGATTTATGATATTGTTGTCACATGCACACAATGACCACTCTTTGTCATGAATTCCTGCAACTGCTTCAGAGTTGCTGTAGGCCTTTTGGTAGCCTCTCTGACCAGTTTCCTCCTGGCTCTTTCATCCAGTTTGGAGTGACGTTCTGACCCAGGGAGGGTCTGTGCTGTACCAAATACCTTCCACTTCTTAATAATAGACTGCACTGTGCTTCTAGGCACTGATAAAGCCTTTGACATTTTTTTGTATCCATTTCCTGACTTGTGCCTGTCCACAACTTTATCCCGGAGATCTTTTGACAATGCCTTGCCACCCATAGTCGATTGTTTTCTTCAGTTGCACTACCAAGGACTGAAATGCTTCAGGAAAAGCTTGTTTCATGCTGAGCTAATCAAAATGTCCACAGCTGATCACAGTTGAAATTCAATTGGCTTTGTGTGCTATTGAGAAGGTGATTAACTACACCGGGTTGGGTTTACAAGTAATTTTTAGGAGGGGGGTGATTCTTTTTCCAACTCAGTGATTCTGACTCAGTGTTTTTTAATTTGTAATTTTTTTTTTTTCTGACAAGTTGGTATTATATCTTTCACTTGGATTTTATAAGTTGTAAATACAGCTGAATAAAACAAATTGTTTAGTATGTTTTCATTTCAGGCTACAAAGCAACAAAATGTGATATTTTAAAGGGGGGTGATTATTTTCTATACCCACTGTATTAGTGTATTTCTTGAGGGCAACTGATCAAAATAATGTAGGACAATGTAACACTGTTTGCGACGATTAAATTGACATATTACGTTTTTGCTGTATCAGGCTGATATTATGCATTTATTATATTGTGTCTGTACTTGGATGTCTTGTAAATAAAAACCCTTGAGCCCCCTGAATCATGATCTGTCCTGGGTTTGTACATTCAGATGTCATATTTTACACGTTTCCTTTGGATGGCTATTTTAAGTAATGACATTTGCAACTTCCCCCTTTCACAGACACACAGAATTTCAATACATCAGAATTTCCCCTTTCTCATCTCAGGTGTTTCTTTGCTCTCATTATTTGTCACATTGCTGTCCTGTGTTGGCTTATGGTGGAAACAATGGCTGATTAATACATCTGCCTAGTTTTCAGACAAATTCAGCGTGTTTGTATCCTTTCTATTCTCATGTCTCCAGATTTTCTTGTTGTTGGTCACAGCTGACCTGCTGAGCAACTGTAGTGTGGATACCACAGAGGTGCAATGAGACTTCCTCATTGTAGTTTGTGGGGCTGTGGCATGTGAGACACACACCAATATACAGCTTTAATTGGATTTACATTATTATTAGTATTATTATTATATATGAATGCCTCTTATGCACTTCTAAGTAATATTACTGTAGTGTTGTGTAGTTCTGTGTTTTTTTTAATGACCATTAATCAACACAATAAGATGTAGTTTTCTAAATGATGTGTATTTTCCAGCTTGTAGTGCTGAGCTCATAATAAAAAATGGAATTTAAGACGTGTCTGTCTGTTCAGGCAGTTGTACTTAGGTTAATGTTGCCACCTTCTGCTGTATGAGAAAACTACTCACACAGACTGAGTTGATTTGGAGCAGTATGTGTTGCATTAGAGTTGTAGGCAAAGTGAGGCAAAACAAGTTCATTCATACAGCACAATTCATACAGTGAGGCTGTTTCAAAGCACGTTTAACTTTAGAAGAAATAAAAAAAAAAGACTACAATACAAATTTCAATGATAAAAACTCAAAGTGCATCAACGAAATGCCTATTTAGAAAGACTTAAAAATACGAAAGAGAAGGGAAATTATAACATTTTCAGAACTTAAGTAAGTGACAACCACCAACTGAAAGGCAATTACAGTTCCTAAATGCTAGGACGCTATGAGTATGAATAGTACTGTCTTTATGGTTTTACTTATACTGTGCCTCCTATTATTATTTGCTTGTGATATTTGACACGTTTTATCTGATTGCACCAAAATGTCTTTGTATGTATCAATTGCTGGCATTGTGTATTTCCTACTATGCACCTTGATTATCAAACGTCTTAGCTCTTCATCCTATAGGTACTCTGTTTAACTGCGTTATGTAGGCTATCACTTGCCTTCTCCTGTTCTTATTTTGCATATTGTCTGTTTAATTGTTATTTTAATAAATAATTTCATATTTGGCCCTAGAGAAAATAGTTGAAAATTTGACCTTTGGCTAACATTGGCACAACACAGTACAGGTACTGGTACAGTTTTGCTGGAATGAACCCTTTAAAAATCCAAATACGCTCCATAAAATGAATGAATGCTCATTGATGCAATTTCCCATCTTTCCTGTGGAGGGCAGAGACAAAACCGGAAGCGTTGAAATATTTAGAAGAAGAAGAAGAAAAACGAGCCAATGGAATTGATTCCTTGTTGTTTTACTGTGTCTGTCAGCTAACTTAAAACTACTTTCATCGCAAATATTGTCGTGTATGTGTCCCATGAACAGTGGACAATGTCTACCCGTGCCCTACGAAGGCTCAAAGGAAAACAGCGGGGTCAGGAGGCCTTGGACCTCGGGAATCTAACTTTGGGTGACAGCCCGGAGGAGCAGGCTGCGGGTGAAGAGGAGCAGCTGGACACGGCTAATAGCAAAGCCAGCACCCGAAAGGCAAAGAAAAACAAGGCTCCGAAAAACGTTAGCAACATTTATGAATTGGTAAGGTGACGGTGTAATTCCCCAAACTAACTAACTAACTAACTAGCTAGCTAACTTACATGTTACTTTTAACATAACGTTACGTTTTTCTTCCGGCAGATGATATCAGCGAGCTCTCTGTTGATAAACCTTGCTAACAAGAAGCTAGCAGTGTATAGTTAACGTTAGCTCGTTTCTCTGCTGCTTATTTAACTAAACTAGATACATTAAGGTTAAAGTTAGCTAGCAAGCTGTCTATCGCTTTAGAAAATCACTGGGAAGTAGTCTACAGCACCAACCTGAAGAACACGCTGACAAAAGAGGTCCAGTGTAGGCTACTGTACAGTGCAACAGCATGTTTACTAACGTTAGCCTTTAAATCGTATTCTTATACTGTAAGTGACACAAAATAGAGACATAGAACGTTAGCTAAAAATCTGCACAGGATGCAACTTGTCTGTCCTCTCTTTTTTGGTAAATACAAGTATCTATCTATTCATTTTTGTTAAATGTTGGACAGATGAAAATGTTCAAAACTAATAAGGTAAAATTGATTGTGGATTCGTACAAGCCTTGCCTTTGATCAAACTAATATCAATATGTAGTGACACTTGAATTTAAAGTACGTAGAAAGAGTTATTCTCATTAAAATTAACTATGAAAAAGAAACTTAGACAATTGATTTGAGCAGTCATGAAACGATATGTGCTTAGTGTTAGGGATCCAAGGATCACTGTAAATCTAGACATCACCTCGCTATTATATCAAACTGAGATCTACTTTATATTAACTTTTTAAAAATCATAAAGCATGACTGAATGCATTGATGACGTTTATTTACTGTGTAAAATCAAACGATCAATTATGCAGGTTAATATTAATAGTTGTAACAACAGTAAGCTCATTTAATGTGTGAGCTGTTTATATCAAGACCTATTAAATCTGTACCCTAATCTTACTATTTATTCACGCCACAAACCATCCACAAGCTATGGTTCACAACATTGAGTATGTATTTCCTTTTTCTTATCATCTTGAACACACGGATCTTGTCCATGAGTAGTGCTTGGCATTGGATTGTTGTAACCATGACATGATTTCAGGAAGAGATGATGTTGTCTTGATATTGAAGTCTGTTGCGATGTTCCATCTAGCTATGGGGTTTTTACTCACTTTTAGCACTGCTTTACCCAACACACTCTCTTGCCAATGTCACCTTTTTACTAGATTGGTGATGCAGACAACGAGGCAGAGAACATCTCACCTGATGAAGAGGCAGAGAAACCAGATGGAAATAAAACAAGTGGCACGGAAAAGAATGATAACCCAGGCATTAAGAAACCAGATCAAAAGCAAGATGATGTGTCTACAAAGGTAAAGGTGAAGCTATGTGAGAAGGATGTCTTTCTGTGATTCTCTGATTTGACTCTCTGATTCTTCTGATCTAAATTTGCATATATTACACTGTCATCTCTCTTAAACAGCCTTTATCTGGAGACAGAGTTAAAAAGAAGAAGAAAAAGAAGAAGACGAAGGTGACACTAGAAGGTGGACAGGTAAATTTGTTGAAAAGGGATTCTGTAACTGCTCTGGTAAGACATTAAATACAATAAATGATAACCCACACTATATTCTTAGAATTAATGACCACTTTATTAATATCATTCATTACATGTAATAAAAATCATTTTACTGATAATAACACTCTTGCAATCAATCATAAGGGCCAGAAACTACACACTATATACAAACTGTAGCGTCTTTTGGGAAGTGAACAACAAACAGTCACACTCTTTTTTTTTTTTTTCTTTCAGGAGGCTGTACCAGATGATAACATTGATTTATTGCTGGAGAACCTGGATCAGACCAATGGTCTGAGTTTGCAAAATGAGGATTGTGGCGGCTCTGACAGAAGATCTGTGCTACATGTGGAGCACAGGTGAGGAGCCCAACATCTTTCATGTACACAAAATGGATAGATTCAGATCAGATATCTTGGTCTGTGGTCAGTCCAGTAGCCTCACGTACTATCACTATAATATACATGTCTGTGTAATTCTTAATTGCCACCATGTGGTGGCGCTTGGCTCACACAAGAAAAGCCAACTATTTGGAGACTGTCTGTCTGTCTGTCTCAGGAGATGCACTGCATTGAATCAACACAGAATTACAAAAGGTTAAAACTTGTTGAAATATGTTAAACATCTGGCCACACAACCAGTGATGTCAGAGCAGATTATTTCAATTAGCTACCAAAGGCAAATTACCTGTGTTGATAGCAAAGCACGTGATGTCATGTGGGTGGCTGTTTTCGAGTTTGCTCACCTGTTGCAAAGCATGACGGCTGAAATTAAATGTGCAAACTTTGCACAGCCATTATGCCATTGATGGATTGTCCATAATAAAATATATTAAAAAAAACCACACACAAAGACGTTTATCACTGATATGTACTTTTCTTATAACCTCCATAGAAACCTTATTTGCCACAATTTTTGTTCATTGGCAGAAGATACCATTAAAATGTAAAAGTTGACTTTGCTAACCTTAAAACAGGCAGAATATTCTGCACACTGACAGTCACAAATTATTAGTCTTGGATTGGGTGTCCCACTGGTATGATTAGTTACCTAATCATGTCAACGTTGCCTCATTCTTAATGTGACAACTATTTTAAATCACTACTGTGACTGGTTGCCTATATTCCTTTTTAGATTTCAATTCCAACCTAAGTAATGAAGTTAGAGTTGTCCATGTTTATATAGCCTGCATGAAACAACACAGTAAAAACACGGGAAGTATCTAAGATGCACTTTTAGTAGTCCGTCTTTGGGTCATTGTAGTTTCACCACGGCAGACCCACATCAATAACATCCACCGTTGCATAATTACAGAGCCGAGTGGAAGTGCAGTCGGAGTCTTTTAGCACCACAGTTGTCTTTTTCTAAGTCCTTATGAATTCTGTTTTACTTGACCTTGTGATGTTTTACATCGAGGTCAAGAAAAATATTTAGGAAAAGGCACAGGACGTAGTTTCTTTTTGACTATTCGACCGCAGCCCCGGACTGACGCATCTAAAATATCTAAATCAAACAGCCCCTATGTATCCCTTGGAATGTGTTTCCTCAGCAGGCCCACTTTGTCATTTAGGCTGTAAAGATCTGAATGTCCTTTTCTGTGTCAATACATTAGGAACCTCAACCCAGAGACGGAGCTGAAGAGATATTTTGGGGCTCGAGCTGTTCAGGGGGATCAAAGGTAAAAAAAGAAGTGAAAACGTTTGAGATTGTTCGGATTAAAATGGCCCACGTCGTCTGTATGTATGCAGTATTTTCTCGTACTCAATTTAATGTTTTTATTTTTTTTGACAGACCTCGACAGAGAAACAGACAGTATCACCGTAGCACCTGGATGACCAGTCCTAAAGACAGCTGGCCTCGCTTCAGCCGCCCAGGTAGGCTTTTCCTCACGGTCAGCTTTTTTAAATGTATCATTTCAGGCTGAAACTGACTGACATTTTAATGACTGTCCTCTTTGTTGATATAATGAGCTTTTGCACAAAACGGTAGAATAATACAATACATAATGTAATATTGGCTACTTTGACCCCACTTGACTCCTGTTTTTCTCTTAATACATGTTGTTTAAAAATGAAAACACTATCGGCGTCATGGTGGCTAAGTGGTTTTAAGATTCATACACCAAAACACAAACGCATATGAAACATTTATATGCCTCCGCGCCAGTTATCAGTCTGTCCCATTCTCGTGAATGCGATATCTCAGGAAGGCTGTGAGGGAATTTCTTCAAACTTGGCACAAACTCAAAGATGGACTGATTAGAATTTTGTGGTCAAAGGTCTAGGTCAGTTTGACCTAACAAAACACGTCTAATAGGACAAAATTATGAAGTGATGACATTTTATATACCCAAAAGTTCAAAGTTCAACTTCACTCTGACATAATGTTCCGCCATAATGCTTTTCTGGGCATTTTTTTTAACGCCATAACTCAGGAACAGAAGAGGAGATTGTGACTATATTTCACATTTGGTCGGATACTGAAATGGTGTCACTAGTCTTGAAACTATGGTAACTGTACAGATCTTCTGTGCTGCCGTGTTAAAGATGTGTGTGAAGCATCCACGTTTTAGAATTTGCAGCTTCTTTGCAGCGACATCCATATTTGAAGCATTGTCGTCATTGCTGCGACTTTGTGTTCCTTCAGAATTGGCCCTTTCATGAATCATTTCTGTGACGTGAACAATGCAAGGAATTTGGGTTCTGTTTCTCTAAATTAACTTGCAGAATAAGAACAACAAAGCTTAACAAAGTCAAGTCAAATCAATTTTATTTATATATCACAAATCAAAAATTTGCCACAAATGGCTTTACAATCTGTTCAGCAAACCACATGCTCTATCCTTAGACCCTCGACTCGGATGAGGAACTGCTCACAGGCTTTGATCTTGTCCCTCCTTGTGTCTGCAACGATCTGCCAATCTGTAACAGCTTATTGTAGGGAAGGTGAGAAGCGTTATCCAAGATGGCTTTGTCCTCCACACGGTCCTGTTCCAACCTGATCACCCAGCTGGCCTTCCTTGACAGCTTGTTGAGGCTGCTGACCTCCATGCATTGATTCCACCACCCGTGGCACACCAAGAAGAAGAACAGAGCACTGGCTACTACAGACTGATAGAAGATCTGCAGTGGCAGTTGCATTTCTGTTGAATCTCCTCAACAATAACACTGTCCCATCCTAAAGAGGGCTTCAGTGTTGTAAGTCCAGTCCAGTTTTTAATTAATTTGGACCCCTAGATACTTGTATGAGTCCACCCTCTTTGCTTTTTTTCCCTGGAAGACAACCAGCACAGATTCCAGTTCCTCTGCTCATTGATTTAGCTGATAATGAGCTTCAGGTGATTGTCGTTGCACCATGTGAGGAAGCTCTCTATCGGTCCTCTGTACTCCTCTAGAAAAAATAGTCTCTAAGTGAAGACAGCATGTTTTCACTGGAAATGATTCACTGGAATCATATAGTGATAACTTCCATTTAACCGAAAAATACACAATGAAATTATTTTAAAGTCTTCACTTCATATATAATATGAGTCATGGACAGACATGGATGTAAAAGGCAACTTGACTGGTAAAGCAGTAATTCTTCTTACACTATGATATCAATTGCACAAGCTCCATTTGTTATGTACTCTTGCTTATTCAATTAGTGTGAACTAAATATCTTCACCGTTTACCACACTGTTGTGTCTTCCTTTATGTGTTGTTCTTAACTCGGTTTGATGTCTCCATAGGAATCTCAATGACCTTACTGCAGTCAAAGGATGGCATTCAGTTCTTCACCTTTGAGCACGGTCGGGACTACCAACAAGTACAGTTCAAGTTCCTGGATGCTGTCGAGTCCATGGATCCCAACAACATTGTGGTAAAAAAGTTAATTTCTGCTGTGCAGTGGCAAGAATGGTCACGTAACATTGCATAGACAATGTTATCTATTATAGCCTTTTTAACCATTGAAGCAGCATGAAAACGATTCTTTTGAATCATCAACTGACAACTGCAATTAAAATAGCCTCAGTCTAAGTCATATAAGACTGTGTACCTAAAACCATAGGAGAGAAGTCCTAGTCCTAGTTTCCTGAGGTGAAGCTAGATGTTGAGTTTTGTCATTATTATTCATGTGTTTGTGTTATTTTACAGTTAAACCCAGGCCAATGGCAGTTTGCCTGTGTATGTGTGTAGACATAATGAGAAATCTACAGTTGCAGAGATAGTGTAACCAGATGCATTTTTAATAAATTTGGACTCATGTCTTGTAATCAAACTTCTCCTGTTGAAAGCATTTTCTCTCTACTGACTTTATGTCTCACTCTGTCTATCTCTGTCAATTTGACCGTTGTCTCTTCTCTTTTTCTGTTCAGGCATTGCTACAGCTCAACCCCTACCACATTGATTCCTTGCTGCAGCTCTCTGATGTCTGCCGCATACAGGAGGATCAGGAGATGGCCAGGGACCTCATCGGTGAGGATCATAGGCTCCTTCTGTAAATCACATCAACTCTAAACCAAAGACTGTAAATGTATTTAGGGTCCAGCAATGACCCATACTGATGCTATTTGTTGTATTAATTGCATGGCGATGATTTCTTCCTATATATTCTTAAGCTATTGGCAAATAGTAAACCTAGACCAAGTTGTTCCTGGCTCCAGAAGAGCTCCTTCCGTTCCAATTTCATCAATGTTATCAACTCTAGATTTTGGAGTGTGCTAGTTTCATCAGTGTATTGCTAGAGCATGGTGTTAACTTATAAAAATGACTCAAGATGTTGATATGAGATGCAAAAAGGGCTTTAGTTAAATTACTGATGATTCCTAATTTTTATCAGATTATCAAGCTTAATAATTATGGTTACTTTAGCATCAGTAACAGCTCAGCATCAGTGTGCTTTTGGAAGATGTAAACCAACCAGACAGCCATTGTTAAAAAGTCAAAAGTCCTTGCTCCAGGAAAAGCACAATGCTACATGTATTATCACAGGCCCTCTCCTCAACTGAATAACTGATATTATTAATGTAATGTAGAAAACTAGAGGGATAATTTAACAAAGTTTTTTTTTTTGTCTTATTCCCTGGATAATTTAGTTTTGTGTAACACAACATCAGTTGAAATTTAACATAAGAAGTAAGAGGTTTTCCCTTCTGGTCTTTGGGATGCAAAGCCCTGCTGGTGAGGTGATTGTCGGACAGAGCCCAGCACCTGCAATGTTATGTATGTGTTTGGTACTGCTTTCTAGGGGTGAACGATTCAGAAAATTTCACGATTCAATATCGATTTTTAGGCTCACGATTTGATTCATAATCGATTCTCAATAAAAAAAAAAAACGATTCACAGTATGTAAATGTAGTTACTTTTCCCATATGATTGCAGTAGACATACAATAAAAAAAAAAAAATTTAATTTTTTTTTTTTTTTTAAATATGAATCGATTTTTGGAATTCTATGAATCGATTTTGAATCGGTAGAGCTTGAATCGCGATTTGAATATGAATAGATTTTTTTGCACACCCCTACTGTTTTCTGTTCATTGTGCCCAGTTTTCTGATGCTTCAGTGACATTCTTTGTTGTGAATATAAAGAAATTATGATTTATTTTCAGAGCGGGCCATGTACAGCTTTGAGTGTGCCTTTCATCCTTTATTCAGTCTGACCTCGGGTACCAGCAGACTTGATTATCTGCGACCAGAGAACAGGTTGGTCATTTTTTCCCCTCTTTTTGCTTTTGTTAGACACCTTGCTTTTGTGAGACAACTCTAGATTATCGTTTGTAACTTAAATTGTGTTTGTAGAACTCAGCCCTTCAGTGATTTACTCATCTCTGTTTGCAGGGCATTTTATCTGGCTCTTTATAAGCACATGATGTTCCTGGAGAAGAGAGGCTGCCCACGGACGGCTCTGGAGTACTGCAAACTGATCCTGAGGTACAAAGGGAAAAGCTCGAGCACTGGGAAAGACCAGCTATATAGAGTTAAAGGGAAACTGAGAGATGCATAAAAACCTCACACACATCTCCATGGTGTCTTTATGACTAACTCATCTACTCTGTTTCCATTATCTCTGAACACCACTCTATTCCTAGGAGAAGGAAGGGGGCAGTTTAAACGGTCTTTTCTCACTGTTGTGTCTGTAGGTTCTGTATTGACATCACATTGAATAGTATTGCATATTATCACATGCTAGCTAAACAAAAAGAACTCTTCTTTCCCTAAATAAAGTACCCACCAACAGCAGTCATCAGACTTGGAACATAGTCTTCTAAGACTGTTAACTTAACAATTAGGTTTGTATTCTGACAGTGGTTATTCTTTTTAGGCACGGGGGGAAGTCCAAAAGTAACTTTTTGTTGTTAACTGTTTGTTCTGTGACATAGTTATGTGTTCTATTCCGTGATTCCGAGTGTGACTACTCATAGCGATCAAGGATGTATAAGGTGGTAAACAATTGAACGTGTGTTTCAGACAAGACCTTACAAATTCCTTGGATCCATGTGCTATTTTATTGATGACGAGATGTTCTTTAAATACATTGAATGCTTTCCCCCATTTAATAAACTATAACAGGGATATAGTGAAATACAGGCTAATGCTAGATAAAACATTGATAAAATCCCAAAGCAATATAAATGTTAAAATCTCATTACATAACATAGAACCTTCCGTATCTCGATCACTTCCGTTAGGCTTTATAGGGACGTTCCCTGGCACTGTGTGGTCAATGGTCAATTCTTATCTATGACTTTCATCAAACTCTGGTTTCCTTACTTAATGACAGCTATGTTCTGGTCCTTTTGTAAAGCAACAGTGTGGGAATGAAGGATGACAGCTGTCCCTCTCTTACCAGCAGTGAATAAATCACTGTTGGCTTAAAATGGCAAGATGATAGATAACAAAATCTGTTTGAAGAACGGTCTCACATATATGATGTGAGTTACACTGTCAATCTTGTGTTTTAGAGAAAAGAAACAATACTTGGGAGTATTAAATGCATCATGGTGGATTTTGAAGGAAACCAGAAAAAATAACTTATTACACTATCATTGCAAGTAGCAATTTGTGCACAGCAGAGCCACTCCATTGTTACTCAAGCTCAAGCTTCAAAATTGACTCTGAAAGCAAATGGCAGAGCAGTGGGATTTTTGATGCTATCTGGTTTCTGATGTCCTACTTACAGTGGTGTGAAAAAGTGTTTGCCCCCTTCCTCATTTCCTGTTCCTTTGCATGTTTGTCACACTTAAGTGTTTGAACATCAAACCAATTTAAACAAAAGTCAAGGACAACACAAGTAAACACAAAATGCAATTTGTAAATGAAGGTGTTTATTATTAAAGGAGAAAAAAAATCCAAACCATCATGGCCCTGTGTGAAAAAGTGATTGCCCCCCCCCCTTGTTAAAACATACTATAACTGTGGTTGTCCACACCTGAGTTCAATTTCTCTAGCCACACCCAGGCCTGATTATTGCCACACCTGTTCACAATCAAGACATCACTTAAATAGGAGCTGCTTGACACAGTAAGGTCCACCAGAAGATCCTTAAAAGCTACACATCATGCCGAGACCCAAAGAAATTCAGGAACAATTGAGAAAGAAAGTAATTGAGATCTATCAGTCTGGAAAGGGTTATAAAGCCATTTCCAAAGCTTTGGGAATCCAGCGAACCACAGTGAGAGCCATTATCCACAAATGGCGAAGACATGGAACAGTGGTGAACCTTCCCAGGAGTGGCCGGCCGCCCAAAATTACCCCAAGAGCGCAGCGACGACTCATCAAGAGGTCACAAAAGACCCCACAACAACGTCCAAAGAACTGCAGGCCTCACTTGCCTCAGTTAAGGTCAGCGTTCATGCCTCCACCATCAGGAAAAGACTGGGCAAAAAATGGCCTGCATGGCAGAGTTCCAAGGAGAAAACCACTGCTGAGCAAAAAGAACATCAAAGCTTGTCTCAATTTCTCCAGAACACATCTTGATGATCCCCAAGACTTTTGGGACAACATTCTGTGGACCGATGAGACAAAAGTGGAACTCTTTGGAAGGTGTGTGTCCAAGTATATCTGGCGTAGAAGGAACACTGCATTTCATAAAAAGAACATTATACCAACTGTAAAATATGGTGGTGGTAGTGTGATGGTCTGGGGGCTGTTTTGCTGCTTCAGGACCTGGAAGACTTGCCGTGATAAAAGGAACTATGAATTCTGCTGTCTACCAAGAGATCCTGAAGGAGAATGTCCGACCATCTGTTCGTGTACTCAAGCTGAAACGAACTTGGGTTCTGCAGCAGGACAATGATCCTAAACACACCAGCAAGTCCACCACCCGAATGGCTGAAGAAAAAACTAAATGAAGACTTTGGAGTGGCCTAGCCAAAGTCCTGACCTGAATCCTATTGAGATGTTGTGGTATGACCTTAAAAAGGCCGTTCATGCTCGAAAACCCTCTAATGTAACTGAATTAGGACAATTCTGCAAAGATGAGTGGGCCAAAAATTCCTCCAGGGACGCTGTAAAAGCCTCATTGCACGTTATCGCAAAGCGCTTGGTTGCAGTTGTTGCTGCTAAGGGTGGCCCAACCAGTTATTAGGTTTAGGGGGCAATCACTTTTTCACACAGGGCCATGATGGTTTGGATTTTTTTTCACCTTTAATAATTAACACCTTCATTTACAAATTGCATTTTGTGTTTACTTGTGTTGTCCTTGACTATTGTTTAAATTGGTTTGATGTTCGAAACACTTAAGTGTGACAAACATGCAAAGGAACAGGAAATGAGGAAGGGGGCAAACACTTTTTCACACCACTGTATTCTTTTATGTAAAGGTGGAGTCTAACAAAAAGTGTATTGGATTAGAATAGCTAATTCAGCGATTATCTCCTCAAGGTCTGCTAGTTGTCAGTTCTGTTTGTGCGCTAAAAAAAATCTGGCATTCATTCACAGCCCTGGCTCTGTAAATGGGAAACAAACAAAGTGGCACAGACCGAGCCGCACAGCACTATTCCATTGTGCTCGTGCACAGGACACGGGAAAGGCCATGGATGTATAAGAGAGGCAGTGGGAGCGAATCTGGCACATGCTAACATGCTGAAGGAGCTGTTACAGGAGGGGTGCATTTGTTTGGGTGTTGAGTTCAAATATCAACAATCTTTTTACAGAATCGCAGACTCCACCTTTTTATTTTTTAAGGACAGAACAGTGTGTCACACGGGTTCTTTTTAATGTTACATCCTGGAGTGTGGGATGAGAGTTTTAATTTTACTTGGTTTCAGATATGCCTTTGGTTCAAGTGTCTGTAGTATTCATTTGCTTCTGTTCTTGTCTGCCACTCTTTTAATTAGTTTGGACCCAGACTCTGACCCACTTTGCATGCTCCTGTTCATCGATTTCCTGATGCTGCGCTCCAGAGAGTACCATTCTCTCCTCCAGTTACATCAGGACTGGGAGGTAATGTGTGTGCGTGTGCATGTGCGTGTGCGCCAGTCTTAATGTTTCAGTCTGATACAGAAATAGTTTGTTTTTGTGTTGCAGGAGCACAGAAATCTTTCTCAGCTGCCAAACTTTGCATTCTCCACTGCACTCTGCCATTTCCATCTCAGTCAGCAGGAAGATGTGGACCCTGAAGAAAGTGACAAAGAAAGACACAAAGCTGACCAGTTGCTGCAGAATGCTCTCATCATGTTCCCTGGAGGTTAGACTCTTAGAAATTAACCACTTCCAGTCTATGACTATTTAGACATGATTGCCCTTCAGTCACTTCCTCACATTGTTTGTTTATGGCATCACTAAAAAGATACTACAGTGGTTTATGAACCCATGCTAAAGTTGACTAAAAAGAGAAATAAAAAATTATCTTTTGGAAATTGATCTTAATGCCTTAATTTTAAATCTTTTGAACAATCCAACCTTTAATGACACCAATTTTCTTTGTGAATGAAAAATGTATTGTAAATCAATAAATCCATCCATCCATCTTCGTCCGCTTATCCGGTATCTGGTCGCGGGGGTAGCAGCTCACACAGCCCAAACGTCCCTTTCCCAAACCACATTAACCAGCTCCGACTGGGGATCCCGAGGCGTTCCCAGGCCAGGTTGGAGAAATAATCCCTCCACCTAGTCCTGGGTCTTCCCCGAGGCCTCCTCCCAGCTGGACGTGCCTGGAACACCTCCCTAGGGAGGCGCCCAGAGGGCATCCTTACCAGATGCCCGAACCACCTCAACTGGCTCCTTTCGACGCGAAGGAGCAGCGGCTCTACTCCGAGCTCCTCACGGATGACTGAGCTTCTCACCCTATCTCTAAGGGAGACGCCAGCCACCCTCCTGAGGAAACCCATTTCGGCCGCTTGTACCCTGGATCTCGTTCTTTCGGTCATGACCCAGCCTTGGTGACCATAAGTGATGTTAGGAACGAAAACTGACCGGTAGATTGAGAGCTTTGCCTTCTGGCTCAGCTCTCTTTTCGTCACAACAGTGCGATAAATTGAATGTAATACCGCACCCGCTGCGCCGATTCTCCGACCAATCTCCCTGCTCCATTGTCCCCTCACTCGCGAACAAGACCCCAAGGTACTTGAACTCCTTCACTTGGGGTAAGGACTCATTCCCTACCTGGAGAAGGCACTCCATCGGTTTCCTGCTGAGAACCATGGCCTCCGATTTAGAGGTGCTGATCCTCATCCCAGCCGCTTCACACTCGGCTGCGAACCGATCCAGTGAGTGCTGAAGGTCACAGGCCGATGATGCCATCAGGACCACATCATCTGCAAAAAGCAGCGATGAGATCCCCAGCCCACCGAACTGCAACCCCTCTCCACCCCGACTACGCCTCGATATCCTGTCCATAAATACTACAAACAGGATTGGTGACAAAGCGCAGCCCTGGCGGAGGCCAACTCTCACCTGAAACGAGTCCGACTTACTGCCGAGAACCCGGACACAGCTCTCGCTTTGGTCGTACAGAGATTGGATGGCCCTGAGAAGGGACCCCCCTCACCCCGTACTCCCGCAGCACCTCCCACAGTATCTCCCGGGGGCACCCGGTCATACGCCTTCTCCAGATCCACAAAACACATGTAGACTGGTTGGGCATACTCCCAGGCTCCCTCCAGGATCCTTGCGAGAGTAAAGATCTGGTCCGTTGTTCCACGACCAGGACGGAATCCGCATTGTTCCTCTTCAACCTGAGGTTCGACTATCGACCGAACCCTCCTTTCCAGCACCTTGGAGTAGACTTTACCAGGGAGGCTGAGAAGTGTGATACCCCTGTAATTGGCACACACCCTCTGGTCCCCCCCTTTTTTGAAAAGGGGAACCACCACCCCGGTCTGCCACTCCTTTGGCACCGTCCCAGACTTCCACGCAATGTTGAAGAGGCGTGTCAACCAAGACAACCCCTCCACACCCAGAGCTTTAAGCATTTCTGGACGGATCTCATCAATCCCTGGGACTTTTCCACTGTGGAGTTGTTTAACTACCTCAGCAACTTCCACCAGGGAAATTGACGACAATCCCCCATCATCCTCCAGCTCTGCCTCTACCATAGAGGGCGTATTAGTTGGATTTAGGAGTTCTTCAAAATGCTCCTTCCACCGCCCTATTACCTCCTCAGTTGAGGTCAACAGCGTCCCATCCTTACAGTTTGGATGGTTCCCCGCTTTCCCCCTCCCGAGGTGGCGAACGGTTTTCCAGAAGCACCTTGGTGCCGACCGAAAGTCCTTCTCCATGTCTTCTCCGAACTTCTCCCACACCCACTGCTTTGCCTCTTTCACGACAGAGGCTGCAGCCCTTCGGGCCATTCGGTACCTTGCAACTGCCTCCGGAGATTTTAGGCAGATTTTAGTTTTTAAAGGCCAGTTATTTCATGGATCCAGGATACTATGCATCCTGATAAAGTTATCTTGGCCTTTGGAATTAAAATAGCCCCACATCATCACATACCCTTCACCATACCTAGAGATTGGCATGGGGTACTTTCCATAAAATCATCTCTCAATGCAAATCAAACCAGCTATTAGGCTAACTGAAATAAAACCATGCCAGTCTCTAGGTATGGTGAAGGGTATGTGATGATGTGGGGCTATTTTAATTCCAAAGGCCAAGGGAACTTTATCAAGATGCATAGTATCCTGGATCCATGAAATAACTGGCCTTTAAAAATAAAAATCTGCCTCTATGGGAATTTAACATAGGGGTGTACTTACTTATGCCCCCTGTATTTTAATGAAGAACATTTATTTATTTACAATACATTATTCATTCACAAAGAAATTGGTGTCCTTAAAGAGAAGGAGTAAGAGCAGCGGTGCCGAGAGAATTAAACAAAACGTATTTTTATACATTTAACGTTCTAATGCTGGGTTTTAACAGGGAGTTTTGCCTGTAAAACTCTGCTACCACTCTGCAAAAGGCAGACTAGTGAACATCAGGGAAACCACTGGAAATGAATTGAATGAGCAGTTGAAGCTGCCTGTTAAGATCCTAGTTTTATACAGTCTATGGTGAAAACCCACCATAAAGCACAGTTAGACAAAATTTAAGTTGTTGTTTTTTCAAAGTGTGCGGCGACCTGTGATGACTGTCCCAATGTCATTTCCAACCAATTACATAATTTGCCCCCCCCCGGCTGGTAGTGACCCAGGTCATGCGTAATTTACAATGAAATCGAGCCTAGTCTACCCTGATCAAACCCACCTCGCTACCTGGGTCGCGAAGCCGAGTAGATCAAGGAAGGTTACCCCGTTCAAACACACAGCCGACCTGGGTATAACCCTGATTGAGCCATTGGTGTGAAAGGGGTATAAAATAGTAGGGATTACTTGCCATTCACATCAAGGATGTTGTAAATATGTACTTTCACCTACTTATGTTGCTGTAAATGTGTTTCCTGCAGTCTTGATTCCTCTACTGGATCTCTGTACTGTGCAGCCAGATCCCACTGTCACCTCACATGCCTTCTTTGGCCCAAAGAGCCAGATAGGGTAATGCATGCTCCCTTTTGTTTTTTGAAGTTTTGCAATGAATCAATTTAACCACATTAATTTATTTGTAGCATGTCATCATTCAAATTCAATACTGTATAGTTAGACGTTTGCTAAATAACTAAGTTTGTGGTGTCTTGTAATCCCATGTGGGATGGGCCAAATTGTTTGGCATGACACAGAAATAAAATATAACTAACTATTAGTTCAACCAATGTTTTATATTATTGCTATAAATCTTTTTTATTTTTTATCCCTATTTTGTATCCACTTTGCTTTTCCGTTATGTTTCTGTTACCCTAACTTTAAAAAAACGTATCCTACCCTCTTTGTCTCTAGGCAGCCCCCAGCCTTGGCTGAACTGACTGCTCTGTATGTGGGGAGAACTCACACCCTGTGGAGGGAGGCAGCAGTAATGCTGTGGTTGGAAGAGTCTGTGAAAGAGGTGCTGCGTCGAGTTGATGCCAAAGACCCACTGGTGGAGGACTGCCAAAACAAGTAAGATCTCAATGAGCTGCTCTGCTGACACATTTCTGTGAAATTATGCTCCATATCTTAGCATAACTTCCTCACTCTGTTTTAGGAGAAAGCAAAGGTACCAGAGTGCACCAAGGAACATCCATCGTCACGTCCTCCTCTCTGAGATCAAAGAAGCCACATCAAGTCTGCCTCTGGTAAGAAACGATCAGCAACCACACTTAAACAAAATTCACTTTATGCACAATGTCCTCAGTCCACTCACCAATAGATGGTAGAGGTGTGATGGGCATCAAAAGGATCACAATCTTATTAATTTGCTTATGCACTTTTAGGTTTTCCAAATATCCTAAAAAGCCAGATATTTTTAATGAATATATAATCACACTACAAGAAACCAGCCTCCTTGACTGGAAAATTCTACCACCGTGGAGATATTAACACAGAGACCAGACAGTTATACAAGAAGCATATAATCTGTGCTATACATGAGATCCTCACAAAGACTCCAATGAGGGTCTTGAAGTGTAATTGTCGGGATAACAAAGATGATAAAATTAGCCTCCATAACTTGATTCCACACCTGGCTTTTAGGTAGTACAATAGTATCAATAGAATGCTGATCACCTCTTTAAGTATTCATGTATCTCTGTACTCATGCATCCCTGAGGAGGTGAATCAAGGTATTTGTTTGATACCCTCAGGAGGTGACCAGTCAGCCTGTGATGGGCTTTGACCCTCTACCCCCACTGGACTCAGTGATGTCGTACACCCGACCAGAGAGGTAATGGAGGAGCCATACAGCTGTGCACATGAAATACAGTCTCACATATTGTGCTTTACAAACAAACAAACAGGCTTTTATATCCTCAATTTGCTTTTACACTATAATAAGACTTCTGTGTGTTTTTGTGTACATATAGGCAGCACGTTGGTGCAACCAATGAGAGTACATTGTCACTGTTTTTCCGGTCTTTGCTGCCAAACTTCAACTTTCAGGTGAGTTGCACAGATTGTGCAAAATAGCTCTGGCAGGAAATAGGTCTGGGAAAATCAATTGATCAGGAATTGTACAGTGCATGGGGCAAAAAAAATAAATAAATTGGTTGTCTTCCATGAAAAAAAAAAAGGGCAAAACTCCTAAAAACTGAATTCACGTATGTTATTTATATTATGCTTCTTAGCATCTTAGTTATAATTTGTGAATTTCAGCAAGTTCCTCCTCAACCTAACTGTAGTGATGTCATCTAAAGACGAATACTGGTGCTGCTGCATTGAGGTACAATAAAAACTTCTGTGAACTCTAATAATCCCATGGTGTGGATGTGGGCACATCATATGATTAATAGCTGTAAGCACTATATTCAAATAAAACTGATCTGTAACAACTTGTATAAGCTCCCAGTCGGTGAATGATTCACTATGAACTGACCTGCTCCAAAGCACCGTAACTGATGAAATGAGAAATGTTCTTCATGTCCTTTTTCATTGAGTTTACTTTTCAAAATCATTGAATGAGCACAGTGTTGATTGTGTTTATGGTTGGGGTTTCTATTTAACGATTACTAAAATAACACACTGTGCTAATTAATAGCAGGACCCTCCAGGGCTGGTGGAAACATAAACTGGTAAAAGTTCTTGGAAAAGATCTTATCACACATGCTTGAATGATGGAATATTTCCCCCAAAGACTCATGGGTTACCCTAAGGGGATGACAACTGCAAAAGATGAAAGAAGGCTTATGACCATGTGACTGTTAATTCTGTCCACCATTTCCCAGTGCCACTGAAGAACAAAACAATAACAATATTCATGAAGTGCAAAGTTGTTTGGGTCTTGGCTTTGCTGTCTGTTTTCCTAATAGTGATTTTTTTATTTTTTTATTAGAGCCTGACCGATATATCGGCGGGCCGATATTAGGCATTTTCCAAAGTATCGGTATCGGCATCTATAATGGCTGATAAATGAATATTTTAAAAATGAAATAAAAATGGACGAAACACCCTTCAGCCATGTTCTGAGTGTGTACAGTTTGTCCACCAGAGGGCGCTCTACAACAAACCTGTTGGCAACACTCGTCTTTAACCCTTTAAGTTTCATATCTTAAGTTTGTATTTTTATACATTTTATTTAGCAGAACTTTAATATATTTTGATGTTCCTCTGTTCTGTTGTGACAATAAAACAAACAAGTTTATTTTTAAACTGCATTATCATATTATTTTAGTGAGGACTTATAAATAACTACAAATAACTAATGTTAGGGAAATCTGTTTACCTTATGTTTTTTTACACGTTTCTGGATTATTATTTTTTAATATACATTGGCCGATGTATCGGAATATCAGATTTTTAAATCACCAAATATTTGTATCGATATCGGCCTTAAAAATCCTTTGTCGGTCGGGCTCTATTATTTATTATTTAATTTATAGAGCCAAATCAGGTTTACTTCCCCATAATTATTGTGGGACATTTTCTCAATCTTGAATGTTACCTGTATTTACAGGAACAACATCCATTGAATAATGTTAGTTAAGCACATTCCATGTTTCTGCTTACACTTGAACATCAAACCATCAACCACTCCCACAATAGCTGGCCTTTATTGTGATGGCTGAATTTTGCTACGCTGTGCAGGTAGTACTGCAGCCTATATTTCAGTTGGAAATATTTTAAAAAAGGAAATTGAGTGCAATAGACATCAGAATATGTAGCTCATCTGTGTCTTCCAGTTGCTACCCTTGTGGAATCATGTGACGCACATAGGAAGTTTGACAGAACTTTGTGTTTGAGACTGTACATTTAAAAGAAAGAAGTGGATTATTTAAGATCTTTTTGTCAAAGAAGTGGATGTTACTTTGAGGCTACCTAGCCAGTCCAGTGGACTGGAAAAAATGCCTCTCTTATTTTTTTATTTGTAGAAATCCACTCAGTTAACCAGAGTTATAATTAGGTTCATTCATTATTTTAAAGCAATATAATGGTCAATTTGAGTTGGTAATTACATAACTTAAACTGCTGCAATTCTCGAGTCATCCTTATTGTCCTCAGCAACAAATGAGTGTTTGCTCTTTCTGGTCATTCACTCCACATCTTCAGCACCACAACTTTGATGTTTAGGCATGAGGACTTGTGGGACATCCAAACACACACTTTGTAACTGATCTGCGTTTTTGTCATATTTGCCAGGTTTCGGCCCCATAATAAATATGGCTTATCTGACTTTTTTCTGAAAAAAAAAAGAAAGTGC